>NC_141031.1:20402500-20665000 GCF_052040795.2 Danio rerio
GGCCGGGGGGGGGGGGGTGGGGGGGGGGGTGTTGGGCAGGAAGAGAACTCCTACTGGAGTTAGGTGAGTGAAAAGGGGGAGAAGGCTGAGTGCAAATCAGCTGGAAGGAAGAAAGGAAGATAGAGGGCTGGGTCATGCCCGCGCCCTTGGGAGACTGGGTAGTTCCTCTGCCCTCGGGAAGCTGGTATGGTTGGGTCGTATTCTCTCCCTGGACTAGGCCCATGCCCTTGGCCGCTGGGATTACTGCGTCTGCTGGTGAGGGTCCTCTGAGCTTCCCTGAGATGGCTGTGGCTGAGTCAGATATAAGATTTGAAGGCGTCGGGAGACCACCTTCCTAGTGTTTGTTTGTGTTGTTACGATAGCCCTTGTGTGCTGCTGTGGTAGTGGCTCCAATTCTGAATGAGTGACTGGATTATGAATCTGGTGGGAAGCCTGAATAGTCCTATGACTTTAAGGTGTTTTGAAACCAAAAATGGTATTGAACGGAATGTGTGGATGTGTTGAGCAGTGAGAAACTGATGAGGTGTTCTGGGGTAACTTAAAATGTATAAATGAATGCTGACGCAAATTGTGTATGCTGTGGTTATGGGATTATCATCTTAAAAGGGGAGATGGAGTCAGCTGCGGCTCTGCTTCTGATACCGGTTTCTGAAAATAAAGCAAAAAAAGAGAGTCAGCGATATCCTATGCAACTAGGAACATGTACAACAGTATTTTTTTTTTTCCCCAGAATGTATTGACGATATTGCCCGTTAGAAGCGCATTGGCGGCCCCGATAATATACCCCACGAAGGGGGCAGCATCTGTGTAAAAAGGATATACTGAGGATGAAATTGAATAGCTAATAAATGAATGGCTTCTATTCCAGCGCTTAAGGAAGGAAGCATAAGCAGGTCGCATGCTTTAAGCGCCACCTGATGGTTACAAACCTTATGAATTTCTTTTCTGTTAAACCAGGAGTCACCAAATATGGTACCGATGGGCACCAGGTAGCCCACGAGGCTCTCATGTGTTGCTCACAGGCCTGTTCTAAAATAGCTCACCATAACGCCACTTACAAGTAAGCTTTCTCTAATATAGAAGTAATCATTTAAAAATGTAAATATTTGCAAAGATAAATAAAATAGTGTTGCACATTGATATATTAATTACAGGGTATTTCCTACCCTGTTAAATCATTGTTGGTAACTTTGAGAGAATCATAACATGATCAGTGACTTCACCTGGATGAATATTATTAATTATTACCAAAAACTTAAATTATGATTATAAGTAAATTGAGCAATTTGTTATTTGAGAAGGGTTTATCAAACTGGTAGCCCTCCACGTTAATCGGTGCCCGAAAGTAGCTCTTAGTTTCAGAGGTTGGTGACTCCCGTGTTAAACGCTAAAGACAACATTTTGAAGAAAGCTGAAAACCTGTAACCAATGACTTTCACAGGAAGGAAATAAATACTAAGGAAGTCAATGCGGCTGTCCGTAGTGCCCAGCCACAATTCATGACACTTCGTATTCTGCCGCGCCGCGGAGTGCTATTTGTACAATTAATTAGTTTATTTGATAAAGTATGAATGCTATTCTACTATTCTCTGTCGTAAGCTCGTTGCGTCACCGCGCCGTCGGCGCCTCTGGTGCGCGACGCTTTTCAGGCAGAGTTTGTTACGGCCAAGATCGGATTTAGATCATTTCTCTTCTATTCCGGAGATTGCTGCTGCGAGATGAAGTAGGTGAGTGACGAAAGGGCATCCCTGCGGGATAATGCGCATGTGTGTTTGATGTTCTAAGATGGAGAGCAGTTTATGCTTAGCGTGATATTTCTTCCAGAATATAAAGGGGACTGATTTGTCGATTTATTCAAGTAGCTTTTTAATGCTTGAAAATCTATCACTCCAAATTGATGCTTAAGAATTCTATAGAGTGCTTAAGCCGGAGGTTCTTCCGCAATGAGAATGCAAATATTAGAAAACCGGTCACTAGTTTAGCTGGGGGATATTAGGGAGAGAGAAACGGGGAACTTGTAGGTGAATTAGGTGCAAACGCCGTAGTTATTGGCGAAATCCAGCCGATCGTTTTTAAGCATAAATGTGTGGGCTACTTCTGCATCCGAATGTTAAACGGACTACGAAATATAATTGTGACCTCCGATTGCCAGAAATCGGGTGGCAGGTGAAATGTTAATTGCGACCGAGCGCTGCGGCCGTCTAGAGAGATTGCTTGGTTTGTAACGTGATAATTTAAGCATATTCATCAGGCAGAATCATGCTGTTAAAGCTGAAAAAGGGCAGAATTATGAGGAGATGAAAGAGCCGTTATTAGACGTTTTTGGAAACGTTCTAATGCCCATTTCAGTAGGGCTGGTATGGATGTGCTTAACAGGGAATTGCTCTGTGATTTCTGGTTTAGCGTTGGTGGACGGTGGACGGAGTGAGGTTGTGGGAAGGGAGCGCCGAGATCGGCTGTGCTTCAGTAGACGAAACCTGGAATGAGAAATTCAGAAAATTAGGTCAGTTACAAACGTAATTCAGTAAAAGCATAAACGTATTGACAAAAGTCGACAAGTAATTTCTGTTTTCACTAGGCTTAGCACTTGGCTGACGGTGTATGCATCGCCGCAGTAGCTGCGAGCTTGTATAAATTAGAGGGGAAAAAGCAATGATACGCAAGGTAGAGGGGCGGGGTGCGTAGCCCGTAGGTGGTAAGGATCGCTGAAAGAGGAGGACTGGAGTGTGCACTGGAATCGGGAGCTGCAGGCTGGAAGAGGTGAGGTGGGATTCCCAAGAGTTGCTTTATTGTCCGGGAGATTGGTTTTATCCGTGTTTAGAATTATGATTGCTGCCATATGTCCAAATCCAATATTGCTTTTTAATCCTTTCCTTGATTCTCCGGGGAGGCGGAGAGATTGCGGGTTTAATGTCTGTTTAGAATTGGGGGTGTGGCAGGAGCGTGTTATGTCCTGGGGGTGGCGGTGAAGACGTGGATTCGCAAGTTTTTTGGGTTTAATGCAGCGGCTTTGAATTGTGGTACCGGTGTCTAGGAGTTTGGAGGAGTTCAGTGACAGTCGTTGTTGGATATGAGAGACGCATGATGATGCTGGAGAAGGTACGTAGCGGAACTGGGGATTGCATTGTGATCTGGCTGGAGTGGATAGGCCTACGGCCTCTTGTTGGAGCCTTGGTCTCGAGCTGACTTTCATGCTGGGCTGGTTGTTGTTAAGACGGGGCTGGTGTTTCATGGAGCGCGGAGCTTTCTTTCTTGTATGTAGCTGCGCTGATGCTGTTGTGATCTCCGCCGCCGTCGCTGTTGTTGTTGTCATTTTTTGTAGTTGCTGACGATGGTAGTAAAGGTGGTGTGGTATTGTAGTTGAAGAATAGTAGGAGATGTGGAGTGTCCGTTTTGTCCGTGAGTAACTTTGGAGGAGCTAGAGCGGACCTGTCGTTTGTTACTTCGGAAAACGAAGATAAGGGAGTAATGTCTAGCTAGGCTACTTATAGTGGGTTAGGATAGATCTGATTGGCTAACTAATGAGTGTAGATAGGTGGCCAGCTGCTGTCAATTATATCATGTGCTCCTCTCGAAATTAGTTTAAAAACTTCACCTAATGCAGACCGTGCTCAAACAATCACGAAAGCAATAGGTGTTTTCATGGCGTTGGATATGCGGCCGTTTTCCGTTGTTGAGAACGACGGATTCACACATTTGCTAAGTGTATTGGAGCCCAGATACCAATTACCAAGCCGACCGCATTTCAGTCAGAATGTGCTGCCTCAAATTTACAATGAAGTAAGAGCCAAACTTGTGGAGGACATGAGCAACGCAAAATTCATTGCTTTAACTACCGACGGATGGACCTCCCGTGCAACGCAGTCTTTCATGACGATCACAGCACACTACATTACAGACAACTGGGTCATTAAAAATCCCGTTCTGCAGACTCGCGCGGTCTATGAAAGCCACACAAGTGATCATCTGTCGGAAATACTACAGGCAGCTGTAGCAGAGTGGAAAATCGACAGAGAAAATGCCACTATTCCTGTGACAACAGATAACGCTAAAAATATTGTTAATGCAGTTGAAGTAGCCGGATTTTCACCAAATATTCGCTGTTTCGCGCATACAGTTAATCTGGCTTCACAGAAGGGAATGGCTGTTAACCAAATGTCGTGGCTTTTAGGCAGTGTACGAAAGGTAGTCACTTTTTTCCATCGTAGCACTACTGCTTCAGCACTTCTGAAGGACAAACAAGAGATGCTCCAACTGCCTCCACACAAACTGATTCAGGATGTTTCAACCAGGTGGAACTCCAGCTATGAGATGCTTGAGCGTTACCTTGAACAGCAGGCTGCTGTTTTCTCTGCGCTTACAGACAAGACCATTAAGAGAAATATTAAGGACACTGTAACGCTGTCTGATGAAGATGTAAAATTAGCTGAAGACATCATTCAGGTTCTTAAACCCTTAAAAATGGTTACAACTCTGTTGAGCACAGAACAACTGCCAACCGTTTCAATGATAATGCCACTGAAACACACCATCCTGGAGTCTTTGAAAGTGAGTGACACAGATACAACAGTTGTTAAAGATGTGAAACAAGGCATTGTGTCCGACTTCATCAACAGATACCCAGAATCTGACTTAACACTTGTGCAGTTTCTTCATATGAGCACTGCACTAGATCCATGCTTCAAATCTCTGCCCTTTCTGGATGAGACTATGCGCATCAACATCTTTAACCGTCCGATGGAGAAGATTCTGGAGTACCTTTCCAAGCAGGTATTATTATTATTATCATCATTATTATTTTAATAATATTTTAATTATTATTTAAATAAACTTAATTTTTTATTATTTAATTTTACTTGTACTATTTAATTTTACAACCTCTTTAATGTTACTCATATCATTTAGGAATATCATTTAAAAAGTGTGGTAATTTCACAATGTGAGGGTGTAAGCAAAAGACACTAAAAACAGAATTTCCAACAAAAGTGATTTATTGTACAAAAGTGAAACCAGAATAATGCCCAGATATATACAATAAATTATAAATATTTACAATAATAGAATATAATAGCAAAGTCAAACAAAGTATCAAACAAAAATTAGTTCAACTCGAGTATAAGGGGATGATAGTGAAGCCAAAATAAATAAATAATAATATATATATAACAAAACAATTCTAACTCATGAATAACCTCTTACCTCGCTAGAAATTGATAAATGAAAAATCTTCAGTGCCATGCACGGCATTCTTCCCTATACTGAACGGTTAAATAAAATAAAAAACAAAGATGACCTTCACATCTTACATGATGTCTTTAACAATACATTTTTTACGTGTTTGCAAAATGGAAGTCATACGACATCTTCCCTATCCACCTTACTCTGAGAAAAAAGTGAACTTGAGAAGGCTATATATAGCTCAATATGACGGAAAAGAGCGCAGCCAAAAAGTAACTAACAATAATTGATTATAAAAATGTACAAAAATCACAAAAAATTCTTAAAGTGGGCAAAAGTAATGCAAAATAATTTTACCCAAACGAAAGTTAAGCAAAAACAACAAAAACCATAATCATGTCGGCAAAATACACGAAAAACGAGATCAAAGGAAAAAGCGCGCTCTCTCCCGCTCTTCCTGCCATGCTTTTTATAACCCCGCGCCACTTCGCCCAATGATAACAGACCGGTCTCCTGACCAATCAGCTGTCGTGAAGACAGGCATAGAGAGAGAGAAAGAGAGGAGAACGGAAGGCAAAAATACAACCTACAGTGTATATACGGCTACAACCGTAACATTAATTTCAGACAAAACTGCAATGTATTTTACTGGTGAATAATGAATATGTAATGTAAAAACCACTTTACTACTTTACAAACATTATATTTTTTCATTAATTTAAACGGAAACCTATCTATCTTAATAAAAACATAGAGAATCAAAAATGAGCATCACTATGTCTGTTTGTCATAGTTCTATTTGTTTGACATAAACTGCAATTAGGTGTATAACCTTGACAATAATTTGTGTCTTTTTCCTTGCTAGGCCCAGGTCTCAGAGGAACAGTTAGATATGGCATCCATCAGTTGTGATCCTCCAGCCAAAAAGGCACCAATCTCTGAACTGTTTAAAAAGTTATTTCCAGTGGAGCCAAGCACTCCTACAGCCAAGTCTCTATCTCAAATGGTGAAAGAAGAGGTTGCGTGTTATAGGCAAGTGCCAAATCTTCCAGTGGAGTTAAATCCACTTGCATGGTGGAAGGACAACGAGAGCCAGTTTCCTCATGTAGCCAAGTTGGCTAAATGCTACCTTGGAGTCCCAGCAACATCTGTCCAGAGTGAGAGGGTGTTCTCTACAGCGGGGGACATTGTTACAGCACAGAGATCAAGCCTCTCACCTGAGAATGTGGATATTATGGTGTTAATAAACTTAATTAGAGTTTATGTTTCACTAGTCTACACTGCAGTTATTTATTTAATTTTAGTTTACTTGGTTATGATGGCTGCACTAAAGTGATTTGTTTTTTCTGACTAGTATTTATTGGAGATATTTATTTATTTTTTGTTCTTTACTCTGGTATCCTGACTGTACCAAAATGCAATGGCAAAGTTAATAAAGAAAAAGTTGTTCTTGTTATTAAGTGAATCTATTGATCCTTAACATTGCTGTTAAGATGGCATCAACCCTAACCCCACAGCAAACAGAAACCGAAAACCGAACCGTGGCTCCAAAACCGTGAACCGAACCGAACCGTGCCTTTGGTGTATCGTTACACCCCTAGTAAATGTATTGTTCATTGTTTGTTCATCTTAGTAAATGCATTAATTAACATTAACTAATGAACCTTATTGTAAAGTGTGACCCGGAATCTTGGGGGGTGGTTGTAAGCGGTGCTTCCCAAATCAGGATGGTGCGTACTGGCGTCATTTGCGTCTATGACGTTTCCAGGAGATGAACAGCTGAGTTCAATTTGTATTGAGTCCAAGTCTTCAAAAGGGATGTAGTTTCTTGGTCATGGGGTTTTTTCTTGGTTTTGACTGCAGGTGCTGCTGAGCCGCTGGCCAAGGCTATTGTGCCAGGACGTGGGCATGATGTTGTGCGCGAGCGAATGACTGGGAGGGATAATTGGTAGCTCTGGGGTTTCCCCGGACTAAAGTTTCGGCGGCCGCTGTTGACTTTCCAATCACTGTATCCCATGTCCGGTAGCGAGTAAGCGGGCCAGCAGCACAGTGTTATACTGTTGCGGGGTCATTGTGTATGCATTGCATTTTGTTCGCCGGGAGTTTGAGCGAGTTTGACTGCTCCCGGTGCTTGTGCTCTGTCTGTCTGTGTGTGTGGGTGTGTGTGTGCGCGTGCTTGTGTGCGTGTGTGACGGGGATGAGCGCAGGCTAGCATCACGCTCCGTAAAGGAAATGTTAAATGACGACGGCTTGATATTTAGCTGGAGTGGTATTGATGGTAGCTTATGTTTGATTGCTGTGTGGAGTCTATTTATGGGTGTTATTTATACATTTATATTTATGAGATTTACTGTGTGGTGTATTACAACTCTGGGTTGATGTGAAATGATGATGTGTTGCACAATTACGGTTGATACCCCTTGTTAAATGCCTTGTGGCGGTCATTTTAATTCCCTTACCCAATAATTTTTATGCAGTCTGCTAACAATCTATACCATTGGTACGATCTATACCATCTATATCATGAACTCTGTGTACTTTTTATTCTCTACCTGCTGCTCCCCTTGTGTGGAATTTTGACATTTGAGATTATTGTATAAAATGAAAGTGAAACTAGTATTTAAATGAATTGAGTGTTTGAATTTTACTTGATTATTGTGGCCCAAAATAAATACTGTCTTTTGTCCAGTAAAACTTGTGTTGTGTGTGAATACTTTATGCCCTTTTTGGGAGGGTTACAAAGTGCTTTGATTGCAGAAATTTTGGGCACAAACGTTTCGCTTGCCCAAATAAGGATTGAAAACAAACAACTGATACAAATATCAGGACAAATGACACGGATATACAAATATGATATAAACAGACACAGAGAGGTGGTGAGCAAAGGGAGGAAAAACAGCAAGAGGTGAGTGAAGCTTCAGTTATAGTTTCCAGCGTGGAACAACCTGGTTGGAGCAACCCTTCAGAGTCTGTTAATGTTAGTGAGGCTGTTGAGAATAATGAGACAACTAATTGTATGGCAGAAGAATGTAAAATCTATAGTATGGAGATAGTATGATTGATGAGTTGGATGGTTTGTCACAGTGTATGGATGATAGTATAAGAGATGAGGACCAGTGGTCAGATGCTGCAGCGGAAAAAGATAATGGCTTGTGTACTGTAGAACAAATTAATTCCTTCTTAGACAAAACTAAAGGAAAAGTGGGTGTTGAAATGAGTGATTATTAGCCTGATACTGAAAAGTTTATTTATTCTGTTGTGCGGGCCAGAAAAGTGAGCAGCCTGGAAGAGCTGTCACAACAAAAACGGTTTTGATTAAGAAAACATATCACTAATCTAAGAAGTGGAAAGAAGCCAGGTAAAGTGAGGGGGAAAACTGAATACTAAATGAAGGTGTTTTTTTCCTCTCTTTTTTCCCTTCTGCATGGAAGTCTTGAGAGTGGGATCAGTTAATATTGTCACGGGGAGAAGAATCACACAACAAGTGAGAGCTCATATAAGTGCCCCGGAGGGTGGTTTATTTACAAAAGGTTCTTCCAGTGGTGAATTTAGGTTGGTGGCTTGTGTGCTCTTTGTGCTCCTTTCCCAGTGTGACAGTGGATTATTGAAGTGCCTCTGTGGTTCCGGCAGGTTCTCAGCTGCTGTCTGGGAAAATAGAGAGAGAGCGAGTTAGTGCTTGTTCTCCTGGAGAGACTTCTCCCCGTTCTGCTGTGTTGCTGCAGTTTAAATGCAAGCCGGCTGATGGGCTGCAGCTGGGGCCGATCAGTCTGAGTTGAGGGCTTGCAGGTGTTTCTCCTTAGTTTCCTGGGCGACGCTGATGATCCTTTGGGACGCTCGTCACATTCCCCCCCCCTAAGCGTCGTCCTGGTCCGAGGGGTGATGTGAGCCAGTAGGGGTAATTTAGGGGTTGGGAGGGGAATGACCCCTGACAGACCTGCAAAAGCTGCCCAGACCCGAGAGAGGCCATCTGCATTGGCGTTAGCGGCTCCAGCCCGATGACGTACCACAAAATGGAAGTCCTGGAGAGCGAGGAACCACCGAGTCACCCTGGCGTTAGTATCTTTGGCCCGGGCCATCCATTGTAGGGGAGCGTGGTCAGTGACAAGGGTAAAGCTGCGGCCCAGGAGGTAATATCGCAGCTCCAGAACTGCCCATTTTATGGCCAGAGCTTCTTTCTCCACTGTTGCGTAGTTCTTCTCGGCTGGGAGCAGCTTCCTGCTAATATACAAGATTGGGTGTTCCTCACCTTCCTGTATCTGGGACAGGACTGCTCCTAGTCCTGTGTCCGAAGCATCAGTTTGCAGCAGGAAGGGGCAGGCGAAGTCCGGGGCCCGAAGAACTGGCTCAGATGTCAGTGCCATTTTTACTTTGTGTAGTGCCTCTTCTGCAGCAGTCGTCCAACAGATCTTCTCAGGCTGCCCCTTCCTGGTCAGGTCTGTAAGGGGGGCGGCTAGAGAGGCAAAGTTAGGTATGAAGCATCGATAATATCCCGCCAACCCCAAAAAGGCTCGTACCTGGGTTTTTGTTTCCGGCTTTGGTGCATTACGAATTGCTTCCACCTTCTTTTCTTGGGGCTGGATTAGCCCTCGTCCCACCCGAAAACCCAGATATTTGGCTTCATGGAGCGCAAGGTGGCATTTGCGGGGGTTGGCGGTGAGTCCAGCCCTTCTGAGTTCCGACAGCACTCTCCGCAGGCGATCTAGATGGTCTTCCCATGTCTCAGAATGAATGACAACATCATCTAGGTATGCGGCAGCGTAGGCTTGGTGAGGGCGAAGGACAATATCCATGAGCCGCTGGAAGGTGGCGGGAGCTCCATGCAGGCCGAAGGGAAGGGTCCGGTATTGCCAGTGGCCACTAGGGGTAGAGAAGGCGGTCTTGGCTTTGGCTTCCTCAGATAGGGGTACTTGCCAATAACCTTTGGTTAGGTCCAGGGTTGAGATGTACCGGGCCCTTCCCAGGCGATCCAGCAGCTCCTCCACCCGAGGCATGGGATATCCGTCAAACTCTGAGATCTCATTGAGCCTTCGGAAGTCATTGCAAAAGCGGAGAGTGCCGTCAGACTTTGGTACCATTACGATTGGGCTGGACCATGGACTGCGTGACGGCTCAATCACCCCTAACTTCAGCATTTGTTCTACTTCCTCTTCAATAGCCTGCCGACGAGCTTCAGGGACCCGGTAAGGCCGTTGTCGAATGATGTTGCCAGCTGGAGTGTGGATATCATGCTTGATAATGTTCGTCCAACCCGGGAGTACTGAGAACACATCAGAGAACTGACTGACCAGGTGATGGAGCTCTCCCTTTTGGATAGCCGAGAGGTGAGGGTTGACATCTACAACCACGGGATCGGAGGTGGCGAGGGCTGCGAGTTGGTCCCTGGTACCCACCCATTTTTTTAGAAGATTGATGTGATACAGTTGGTCAGCTCTTCTTTTTCCAGGTTGCCTCACCCGATATGTGACTGGCCCAATTTTTTCCAGAATGGTGAAGGGGCCTTGCCAGGTGGCAAGAAACTTGCAGGCAGCATTCGGGATCAGGACCATCACTCGATCTCCGGGCTGGAACTCCCGTGGTTGGGCTGCCCGGTCATAGTGGCGCTGTTGGGCTTGTTGGGCTTTGACCAGATGCTCCCGGACTAACGGCATGACCCGGTCGATCTTCTCCCTCATCTGTCTCACATGCTCAACTATGGACCGATGGGCTGCCGGCTGCTGCTCCCAGGCTTCCTTAGCCACATCTAGAAGGCCCCGGGGCTGACGGCCAAAAAGGAGTTCGAAGGGGGTGAAGCCAGTTGAGGACTGGGGCACCTCTCGTATGCCGAAGAGGACATAGGGCAGCATGAGATCCCAGTCACGTTTGTCTTCAGCCACTACTTTCCTTAGCATTTGTTTTAGCGTTTGGTTGAATCGTTCGACCAACCCATCTGTCTGTGGGTGGTACACTGTGGTCCTTAACTGCTTCACCTTCAGTAGTCGGCAGAGGTCAGCCATTAACCGAGACATAAAGGGGGTACCCTGGTCAGTCAATATCTCTGCTGGGATACCGACCCGGCTTGACAGGAGGAAGAGCTCCTGGGCAATGGCTTTAGAAGTGGCTTTCCTGAGGGGGATTGCTTCTGGATACCGGGTGGCATAATCAACGATCACCAGAATATGCTCATGTCCCCGGGCCGACTTTGGCAACGGCCCAACCAGGTCCATCCCGATTCGCTCAAAGGGCACCTCAATGATGGGTAATGGGATCAGCGGGCTAGGGGGAGGCTTTCTGGGCGAGGTCACCTGGCAGGTGGGGCAGGCTTGACAGAATCGTTTTATATCAGCTTCCAGACCCGGCCAGTGGAAGCGATCCCGGATCCGCTGTGTGGTGTTCTCAACTCCAAGGTGACCGGCCATCGGGTGGGAGTGAGCCAGGTCCATCACAGTTTCTGTCTTGGCACGGGGCACCACAAGTAGCTGTTTCACCTCCCCCCTTCGCTGTGCGACGCAGTACAACAGGCCATTTTGAACTACAAAGTGCGGGAGAGGATGGGGTGATGGTTGAGTGTCTTGGCCCTCAATGACACGCACCTGGGTCCAACAATGTTTCAGCCGGTCATCATCCCGTTGTTCCTTAGCAAAGGAGCCCCCTCCCGTTACCTGCTGGAACACATCATAGAACAGATTAGAAGATTGGGGAGGGGGCTTACCGTCTCTCCCGCTGTCTGTGGCTACCAGTGCAGGCCGCTGATGAGGTCCTCGGCTGGCTCTCCATCTTCGGCGGCTTACTTGAAGGCTGGCAGGCTGCATTGTGGTCGCAAGCAGGCGGTCAAACCCCGGCCAGTCTCTTCCGATAAGGGCTGGGACCGGGAGGTCCTCCACAAGTCCCACCTCAATAGACCAAGCCCCCGGGGCTGCAGAGATTGTCACCCGTCGAGCCGGAACTTGTCGGGTGTCCCCATGGACACAGGTGATGGGAAGGAATGTTTTTGTGTTTCTACGTGGGGGTAGGAGATGAGATTGAACCAGACTTACTGCACTGCCTGAGTCAAGAAGGGCCCGAAGCGGTTTTCCATTGACCTTGATGTCGGCCTCAGGAGCTCCATATGGTGGGTCACTGTGAACAATACAGCCTGCCAACCATCCTCGCCCAGGCTGCGGGGGATCCGCAGATGGCATAGGCTCATCTCGTGGAGAGGGTGCTGCTGGCCTGTTGACTGGTCGTGAGGGACCCTCTGGTGTGCGTCGCTCCTGGACCACCCTCCGGGGGAACGGCACCATCCGCTCCCCTCCATCACGTTGTTGGGTTGCATCCGCCAATTCGATGGCCTCCACCAGGTCCAGTGAGGTTACGGGGTTCCTCATACCGACCGCCCGTCGGTGTGAGCGAGGGAGAGCTCGAAGCACGCGATCCACGATCACACGTTCCGCTACCTGTTCCGCTGTGGGACTGCCTTCCAACAACCAGTGGTGTGCCAATCGTGTGAGTTCTGCTATCTGGGCACGGGCTGGTGCTCGGGGTTTATACTCCCATTCAAAGAAACCCTGGGCTGCACAGATTGAGGACAATCCCAACCGGCTCAGGATTTCTCTCTTTACATCTGAATACCTCTCTGCTGAGGCCGTAGGGAGAGAGAAGTAAGCACGTTGGGCCTCGCCGGTTAACAGGGGGGCCAACACCTGAGCCCAGTCCTCGGGTGGCCATCCTTCACGATGGGCTGTGTTTTCAAACATTTGCAGAAAAGCTTCCACATCATCGTAAGGAGTGAGCTTTGGCAGTATTTTTGTGGCCTGGGCACGGGGGTCTGGTAGCGGAATGCTTTGGGCGGCAGCGGCATGGAAGGCAGCGAGTTCCTGCTCAGTATTGCCCTGGCGTGTGGCAAGGTGCTCCACAAATTGTTGTTGGCGGATGCTAACCTCAGTGAGCCGTTGGAGAATCTCTTCCATACTGGGAGGGGACCGGGGGCCGTTCACCTGAAGATTATAGAGAAAAGCAACCAAAATAAATAAATATAATTCTAAATAAATAACTAAATAAATTGTAGGAGCCACACTAATGAATCACCAAAACTGGAAAAACAAAAAAAAAAAATTTTATTATTTTTTTTATTTTTTTTTTTTTTATAAATACTCCTAATAATAATTATGGTGTGGGGTAGGAGATCGCTTATCTGTGATTCTTCTCTGTAATTGCCCGCATTCTCCACCAGATGTCACGGGGAGAAGAATCACACAACAAGTGAGAGCTCATATAAGTGCCCCGGAGGGTGGTTTATTTACAAAAGGTTCTTCCAGTGGTGAATTTAGGTTGGTGGCTTGTGTGCTCTTTGTGCTCCTTTCCCAGTGTGACAGTGGATTATTGAAGTGCCTCTGTGGTTCCGGCAGGTTCTCAGCTGCTGTCTGGGAAAATAGAGAGAGAGCGAGTTAGTGCTTGTTCTCCTGGAGAGACTTCTCCCCGTTCTGCTGTGTTGCTGCAGTTTAAATGCAAGCCGGCTGATGGGCTGCAGCTGGGGCCGATCAGTCTGAGTTGAGGGCTTGCAGGTGTTTCTCCTTAGTTTCCTGGGCGACGCTGATGATCCTTTGGGACGCTCGTCACAATATGAATGGAATAAGAGATAGGGGAAAACGGGGTCACCTTTCAGAAATAATAAAGTGGAAGGAGTTGAGTCTGGTGATGCTACAAGAAACTCATTGTTGTATGGATAATGAGGTTGATTGGGGATTATGGTGGAAAGGGGAGCAAAACCTTAGTCATGGAACTAAGTGCTGGAGTGGCTGTACTTTTTTTTTTTTTTTTTTGAAGTACTTCAAGAATGTGTTTGCAAAGGTGTTCTACCTTTGAGTTGTCAGAGAGCAGTTTTAACATTGCTCCCAAAAAAAGGTGACATAACTCTCTTAAAAAATTGGAGACCTGTTGCAATTTTAAGTTCTGATTACAAAATCTTTTCAAAATGCTTGTCAAATAGATTAAATCTTGCACTAAATACAATTAAACATAAAGATCAGTCTTATCGTATCTTATCGTAAAAGACAATCTGCATTACTTTTCTTTTTGACACCTTAAGTGATTTTGGATTTGGTGATAGTTTTATTTCAAAGATACAACTGTTGCATACAGGAGCACCATGCATGATTAAAGTTGCTGGTGGTTTAAAGGGCACCTATGGTGAAAAATCTACTTTTCAAGCTTGGACAGACATGTGTGCAAGTATAGTGTATAGACCGTCATATTGGGGCTATATAAACACACACAGTCTTTTTTTTTCAATTTAACAACAAAAAAAGGTGGACCAATTGGAGTGGTTTTCAGACCGACCGCAACTTTACGTAGGAGTGCAGTTCCCCCGCCCACCAATATTGATTGACAGCCTCGCGTAACAATCATATCCTCAGTTACTTGTTGCACGTCCGCCATTTTCAGCGTGTGAGTCAAAGCGATATCATTAAAGGAACACCCTTGCTCTATTTTTTTTATGAAAAGCTCATTCAAGGCTCAACACAAGATCAATATTCTCTACATTATCGCTCTAATTAGATTTATTGCTTGTACCTTTTGCGTGGCGCGGCGCCGTGCATTGCGGAGTTCTGGGCGTGGGTTTCTGTCGTGCACGCGGCGGAGCTCCGGGTCAGCGGCTCGGCGCCATTGTGTTTGCCCTGGTGGAGGCTTGTGTTTGGAGTTCTGTAATGCTTGTCGCAACAATTCGGGACACTTCATGTTTCAAAGACACAAATGATTTTGTACTCTCTGCTTGGACTCATACATGTACGGCTGAATGCTCATCCTAGCTCAGCTTAGCTTAGCTTAGCTCTCCCTCTGTCTTTCAGCCTGTCTGTTGCAAACACAGAGCGTGGGAGATCTTGGCTCCGCCCCCTTGTTACGTTGGGCAGGAAGCCGAAACTGTGAAGAAACACGCCCCTTAAAACAGCAAACTGTGTAAACGACCCCAACATGACACTTTTTAACACATTATAATAAAAACAACTGTGTGTTGAACTGAACCTAAACTAGCACACTCAGAACAACCGTAATATTAATATTAAATCATAAAAAAGGGTAAACTATGTTCCCTTTAAGTGTTCCGGTAAAGGTGCAAAGGGAAATAAGACAGGGGTGTCCTCTCTCTGGCCATCTCTACAGCCTGGCCATTGAGCCGTTGCTCTGTAAACTGAGAGAAAAAACTGACAGGACTACAGATTTAAACATTAGATTTTAAATCTACTGTTAAACTTTCTACATACAGATGATATCAGTTTTAATCAGAACTAATGATAATGTTCGGGTTTTAAAGGAAGTTCATTGGCTGCAGACTGCCAGAGGGCATTACAGAGTGGATTCCTTTCTGTCCTTCCCCTTGTCGAGAACCTAATAACAAAGTTGTCACCCCCGTGACCTTAATGACATGTCCGTCTTTAAATACCTCATTCTACTTCATTACTTCCTCTTTCGTCTTCTTGTCTAGATGTCAGTGCCACCAGCTGTATGCTTTAAAGAAAAAAAAATCGGTAAGTAACAAAAAAGAAAAAGAAAAAGGATGAGGTTTCCATTACCTACCTGATTCCAGGATGTCGGCACTATGCTTCTCTTGCCTTGGCCAGATGGATCTAGGTGACGGGCACGATCAATGTCTGAGCTCCCAGGGAATCGAGCATCTCAGGGAAGCTCTAGATAGAAGATCCGGGTATTAATTGCAGCGTTTTACCCCTAGCAGTACGACGCTCATCTAGCATGGGCTAATATTAAAGAGAAAAGAAGAAAACGGAAGTCATCACGGCCGGTTTCCACTCTCTGGCCAAAAGAAAAGGAAAAAAAGAATTAGCTCATAGAGTGGATGAGATAGCTGAAGGCATAGGTGAAGTTCAGAAATTTCTGGCAAAACTTCAACCTCAGCCAGCTTTTGGGATTTCCAAAGCAGGTAGTGAAGAAACGACAGTTCAGTCTCTCTTGCAGCCTGTCGCATCTTTCACTGGATCCATTTCTGGATGACCTTGACTGCGTTTCTGTCACAGCTACAGATTCGCTGTTTTTAGAGGAACAATCCCTGGCCAAAAAAAAAAAACAATGGCCAGCAGTAGCGTCTTTAATCGTACAGCCACACAAGCGCTAAGACAAGATCCGAGGTGTCCAAATATGGAATGCAGATGCACAGATAATTTGATAGGGAAAATATATAACTCCACTGGGTGCTTGGGAAAGACTGCCAACACGCTGGTACACCTGTTATTGGCAATCAAGGCTTCAGTCAGCTCATCAGACGATTCTCTCATAGACATGGTTAATGTAGCCCTGAGATCGGTAGGTTCAATAGCAGGTCACTGCGGTAAAGCCATGAGACTGCTGGTCCAAGCCCGGGGCCAGATTTGGGTTGCTCAGTTGCCCTTGTCAGAATCTTGCAGAACCACCTAGCCAGCTACCTCTGGTTCCAGGCCAAATATTTGATCCAGCTGCACAGGAGGCTCTGGAATGTACATACTTAGCTTTAGAAGCACGGTGTCAGCAGCTGGCTGAGTTTAAGGCACCTGGCTATTAGCCCTATTCTTTCCGCTGGGGTGCATTTCCCTCACACCACCAACGAATCGTACGTGAACCACCACCACTACCGCAGAATAGGTTCTATAGGGTCCAACAATCTCAACCTTATATGCCAGCAAACAGACCATACTGCCTTAGAAATACAGTGGCTTCTGATACTCGCCTCCCCAAAGACACAAAAACGACTTGCAGACAGCGCTGACTCGTCAGGGCCGGCAGCAAACATATTTATGGTGTGGCAGATTCAATATTGGCATTCGATAACAAGAAATCAGTGGGTTTTAAACACAATTTCCCATGGTTACAATCTGGAGTTTCGCTGCCGGCCCGTCTTAAACACAGAAGTTTGTCCGTCTTTCACAACAAACACAACATCCTAGTCAGGGAAATTCAAATGTTACTCGCAAAAAACGCAATAGAGGAAATAAAACCACCGGCTGCAACACAGGTTTTTTTTTTCCATCTACTTCCTAACTCCCTAAAAAGAAGGGGGCTTTCACCCTACCCTAGACTTTAGGAATATGAACAAAATTTTTTTTTTTTAATTTCTACCGTTTCTTATGCTCCCCCAGATAGCAAAATACACTCGGGCCAGATCCGGCTAGATTCCCGCCTGCCGGTATGCCTGTGGACTCACTGCCCGATTCTGGCCCGAATCAATCGGGCCAGATGCGGCGGCCGTAAGCAAACCGACACTGCCGCATCCGCGCCGGAATCGGCCCGAGAGTAATGTCCGCTGCGGCCCGGAGCTGGCGCGACTCAGTATTTATATACCTTTTTTATATACCTTTATATTACAACCCTTTGAGTTGTAGCAGCAAACGCAGGCTATAATGTAAACACAAAGTGTAGGCACTGCATTTAACCTTTGAATAAAATTCAAACAGCATATATATCCTATGACAAAAATAATCAAAGGACAAAATAAATAAATGATAAACGTTTATTGATTGCAAGAAACAAATAATACTAAAATTGAATAAATTATTTTGTAGTGCACAAGAACATCAATATAAAAACAATAAAACTACACAATTAAGACACACAGAAAGATTCAAAGAAAACTAAAACTGCACAGTGAACACATACACAAGTGTTTAAAACAACACTATTTTCCCAATAGACTTGAATTAAAAAAATTGTACAAGACATATCTTAAAACAGCTACATTTTATAGAATCATGAATATAGAAACCAATTTAAGACATAGCAAGAAACATCTTACAAATACCTGATAATACATAAAATATTCAAGTCAAAATTGTAAAAAGAACTGTTGAATTCTGAAGAAACATCTTGAAACATTTTTTAAATAAAACATTAAAATAATAATAATAAAGAAATATATAAATGTAAAATTGCAGAAGTATAAAGACCTCAACTTAATTTTTTAAATAAACTTGACCAGAAGAAATTGCACAAACAACAAGACATGAGTGAGAATTATATATATATATATATATATATATATATATATATATATATATATATATATATATATATATATATATATATATATATAAATAATGTGTGTGTGTGTGTGTGTGTGTGTATAGAGCTCTCTTCTTCCTTGCTCCTGACAGGGAAGGAAGTTGTAGCCACCTTGCAATGCATTTCCACTTCTTTATCAGTGGTGTGGTATAGACATTTGTCCTCACTGCATCTGTGATTAAAAGATAAACAGATAATTAGTAGTGAACAAGTACAAAAAAAAAAAGAAAAAAGAAACATGCTTGCTCACATAAGTACAACCTAAATGGGACTATATATAGATTTTTTTTGTTCCTCTGGTTAATGATTCAAAGAAATACAGAGATGGAACAGCCCCTAATTGAATTGAAATGTATATTTAAAACCAACTTACTGACTAGACAGTCCTAAGGGGGAGTGCACGAAAGGCCACATTTTGGTTTGCCCCGCTCCAGTTCATTTGTTTAGACAAGGAGTTAGCCAAAAGTTTTCCCAGGATACACCAAACTGCTTCCTTAATGAAAAACACCAATGATTCCAAAGTAGGCTACCTACGAAGCAAAAAATAAATAAATAAATAAACAAATAAATAAATAAATAAACTTAAAACACTTTGAAATAAGCAAGAGCTTGAACTTACCAGTTTCTTCATTTGTTCGGGCTGCTCCTTTAGTTGATTTTCAAGCTTTTCGATATCAAATTGGACAAAGGAAGGTCAAATGTGTTTACATCTGGAATTTCATCACATCTGTTTTGGTTTTGCTGTGAGAATCAGGCCCAGCTGCTGCTTTATGACGTCACATAATTTTAAAACTTCAGTCAGTCGTGCTAAAAAAGAAAAATAAGGAATCAGTATTAATCAACCTGTAGCTTATTCTCATACAACTTGTGTAAATACAACAGTGGGTTAGATACGGCTGATATTCTCTAGTTGATCTTTACTTTCTAGCTGCATTAAACTTTTACAAATTTAGTGATTCTTACAAAGACTTGACGAGTTGCAACAAGTTCAGTTTGATCTCCAACTGTATGGAACAAGGACTGTAAATGTTCATGGCCATACTGGAATGTTCAGCATCCGTGCATCTTGATGGTGGTCTAAAGAATTCTAGTGGTGATGATACTTGTGGTGCTGCATCGATTCCTGAAATCTTCATATCTGCTTTTGTTTTTTTTCTCGAGCCTCCTTGTTTTAAATAATTTTTCTTCATCACTGTCACTATAGTTGTGCCTTATGTACCATGATCAGATACATTTACAAAACAAAACATCATTTTAGTATAGTGCCAGGGCCAAACCCGCAGGTTGTAATAGATCTATGAAATAATGTTGACAGTATGTGTTTAAAATAATTGCAAACAAACCTGTTTGTTTCTTTAGCTGTATGACGGGCAATCATCGTCGTCATCTGTATGCCAGTGAGACATCACAGTTGCTTTTGGATGTTTCTGTAATAAAACATCACATTGTTGTTAATCTCCCCCTAAGAAAAGTTAAAATTCTGAAATACTATCAAAGTTAATTAATGGCTATAATACCTATGCTGTAAATAATCAGGACCCTGAAGGTTGCACAAGATTTATTCAGAGATTCATGCAGAGTGACAGCCTTATGAATCTTAGACACAGATTTGTAAGATGGCTAAGCACATGCATGATTTCAGCTATGACTTGCATAAACTGACCTCTTCTGTGCCAAGCGTGTTTGATCTTGCTCAAGGATCTTGTTGTGGACTGTCAAAGAAACAAACATACAACATTTTATACAAATGTTTATCTTCACTAGAATCAATATAAACATTAATAATGACTATTCAGAAAAAGCTTGAAATATATTATACCCAATTAGCATAAGCCCAAAATTCTATTTAAAACCTAGACATTACTGGATGAATACAGAAGCTTTTGATTTACTTTGAGTCAGATGAAAGCCAATAACAGTAAATGTTCTAATCACTTTGTGACACAATGCACAAACCAGTTTATGAAACCAATAGGAAAGCAGATTAAGTCAATCAGTCATATTTCTTTAAAATAAGAAACGTTTTGGATCAGATAGTTGTAAGTTACTAAACACTGTTAACCTACCATTGTGGAAAATGTTTGATGATGATGATAGCTAATAACAATAAACCATTTCTGCCGTTTGTGAAGCAATTAGTAAAGTCTGAAAAGCTCAAGTATGTTGAGAATGTATCAGCAGTTTACAGTTTTTAACAGACTTTAAGCACTCAACTATAACATGCCTATTCACATGTTCATAAGAGTGTGCCATTGGCATTTTTTTGTCTCTGTGATGTGCTGCAAAACGACCTCACGAACCTTTGTTAAACAAGAATAATAAGACTTAACCGAAAAAATATTGTTACCTATTCATTCAAATCAGAATTTATAAGTTTCAATAACCAAAAAAAAACCCCATCAAAAATCTGCTTTCAGTTTTACATAGGCAAATTACAGTTTGAACATAAGATATAACTGATTCACATAGGCTAACACACATTAATTAAAGCACATACTAATATATTTCTCTTAGATAATATAGAGAATAGTAAACAGTATAGAGGTAAAGTTGGTTTTATATTCACACATTCGTTCATTTAGCAGTCTATATATTGTTTACTATGTTACTTTGAATATTCGATCGAAATTAGCATGCAAGTGTGACTTGAAAACAACATTAACACTGTTTATTTGACTGTGAACAATGCTGTACTTTGATAGTCATTGGCTGCTTATATGATTTCCCTATTTAAAATGTGCAATGAATACTTTTCTGAAATTATATTATTAAGGGGAATGTCTGAAAATCCGAATATAAAACCAACTTTACTTCTATGTAAACAGTGTCGAGTTTCGATCACTTTTCGTGATGCACTGCATAAACAAGTTAAACAATAATATTGTATGAATCCAAAACGATTCAGTTTTATTTATACAATCACATAATACTTTTGGATAAGTACACGCCTGTAAATTTATTTTTTTCAACACTCACGGTACTTTATAATGTTTAGTTAACTCAGAAGTTAAAAGCACATGTTAATGTTAACAGATTCTTCTACAGAAACTAGCATACACACCAATTCGTTTTTAGTCATGTTTCTTTAAAATAATTTAAATAGTTTTCAGTTACTAAACACTGTTTCAACCTAACAAAGGAACAGGCACTTTCTCCCGTTTGTATAGCAATTAGCTTCAGTCGTGTTTCTTTACAACAAGTTGCATTTCGTATGAAATCGTTTTAATATACTACACACTGTTACAACCTAACACTGTGAAAAATGTTTTAAGCAATAAATTTGCATAGTATACATGATACAAACAGTAAACACCTTACCTTTCTGACAGGAATCCAATGTTAAGAACAAACTTCTTTTTCTTCTTGTAATCTTCGTGGCGGTTGGCAACCTGCTTTTTGGAGCATTACCGCCACCACCTGGATTGGAGTTTGGATCAGGAGTTTTTACGGTTGTCATTAGTTAAACAAGCCGAGTCCATGCCGAGTCCATGCTGAGTCCTTGCCAGAAGCGGCCCGGACTCTACAGACAGACTCGGGCCAGATGTGGTTGACCGGAATTGGGCCAGTGCTTAACAGCCGCATCCCAAATGCATGTGCGGGAGCGAGCTGCGGGCCAGACTCGGCCCGGATAGTACTTGCCGATGCCGAGTCGGAGGCGCCGAGTCGGAGCCGAGCTCGGGCCAATTACTACCTGCTATCTGGGCCGGTTAACCGATGTCCTGTGTACAATCAAGCCTCAAGATTGGATGGCAAAGATGGACTTAAAAGACCCATATTTGCACATTCCAATCGCGCGTCATCATCATCGCTTTCTAAGATTCCATTTCGAAGGGAAGACCCATCAGTTCAAATTGCTTCCGTTCGGTCTCTCCATAGCTCCAAGGGTGTTCGCGAAGGTGAACAAGGCCACACTATCTCCCTCACAAAAGTTCTTATTGGGGAAAGCAAAGATGGCACTTTGGCTGTCAAGGAAACATAAAATAAATGATAAGGGTTCAACTGATGCTTTTTTAATATCAAAATGATTAGTAAAATCTCGCATTATTGCAGAGTATGGTTTTTATAAAAGGGTAAATGATCTGGCAATGTTTAATCACAAATGTGGTGTAAATCAGTGTATTTGTCATGCTGACTCTGAAATGTTCTAAATATTTACTTGTAAGTATCAGTAGTTTAAAAAGAAACACATGCTTTGTTTTTTAATAAGTAATGTAAATTTTAATTAGCTAATTGCTTTAGCTAATTGTTTTTGTAATAAAGAGACCTTAAAAGTAAAAAAAGTCTCTCTCTCTCTTTCTCGCTCACACACACTAACACACACTCACATTGACAATGTGTTACATTCAATGTAATAGCAATTTCGCAGTTATTCCCAGTTCTAATTATTATTCTTATGTTTAAATAAAAATTACATTTTAAAATTATGAATCCTTCATTACGTCTGTAGTCTCAGTTAGTCACATCGTTTCAAGAAGACATTTAGCTAGGCTGTTTACATTTACATTTAGTCATTTAGCAGACGCTTTTATCCAAAGCGACTTACAAATGAGGACAAGGAAGCAATTTACACAACTATAAGAGCAACAATGAATAAGTGCTATAGGCAAGTTTCAGGTCTGTAAAGTCTAAGAAGGAAAGCATTGGTAATTTTTTTTTTTTTTTGGGTACAGTTAGTGGTATATCCAGAGAGGCAATTGCAGATAAGGAAGTGAAGTGGAGACAAAATAGTTGAGTTTTTAGTCGTTTCTTGAAAACAGCGAGTGACTCTGCCGTTCTGATGCAGTTAGGGAGTTTATTCCACCAACTGGGTAGATTGAGCGTGAGCGTTCGCGAAAGTGATTTCTTCCCTCTTTGGGATGGAACCACGAGGCGACGTTCATTCGCAGAACGCAAGTTTCTGGAGGGCACATAAATCTGCAGAAGTGAGAGCAGATAAGAAGGAGCAAAGCCAGAAGTCGCTTTGTAGGCAAACATCAGAGCTTTGAATTTGAAGCGAGCAGCAACTGGCAGCTAGTGCAAACGGACTAGCAGCGGAGTGACATGTGCTCTTTTAGGTTCATTAAAGACCACTCGTGCTGCTGCGTTCTGGAGCAGCTGAAGAGGCTTGATAGAGTTAGCTGGAAGCCCAGCTAGTAGAGAGTGGCAGTAATCCAGTTTGGAGAGAACAAGAGCTTGAACAAGGAGTTGAGCTGCATGTTCAGATAAGAAGGGTCGGATCTTTCAGATGTTAAAGAGTGTGAATCTAAACGATCGAGCAGTTCTAGAAATGTGGTCAGAGAAGTTTAGTTGGTCATCAATTGTTACTCCAAGGCTTTTCACCATTTTACATGCAGTAATGATTGCCCCATCCATCTGGATTGAAAAGTTATGGTGTAGAGTCGGGTTGGCAGCAACTACAAGCATTTCTGTTTTTGCGAGGTTAAGCTGAAGATGATGATCTTTCATCCAGTGTGAAATGTCCAACAGGCAGGCTGAGATGCGAGCTGGAACCGAGGGATCATCAGGATGAAAAGAGAGGTATAGCTGGGTATCATCAGCATAGCAGTGGTAGGAGAATCTGTTAATAACGAATGGCATAAATAAATATTATCAGACCCCGCTAACATTTCACGTTTATTATCCTGTCACAGACAGATTTTTGTCTAATTTGTAGAAGACTGGAATTTTTGTAGGCCTATACGAAAATGTGATGTGTATGGATTATATCTGTCTATCTTTCTATTAGCTTTATACAAGTGTGTGCTTAAATATATATATATATATATATATATATATATATATATATATATATATATATATATATATATATATATACACTTTTTAACTATGAATTAGCTACTGAATTTACTATGAATTATTATTATCATTATTATTTATAATATTTATATTATTATTATCATTATCAAGTAACACTTTTTGGTTTTGGTCAAATAAAAAACGAAATTGTTACACATGCTTAAAAGGGCAGAATAAACACAATTAATGCAAATTTCGTTTACTTTAAATAGTAGCTATATTTCCTCAGTACCTAGCTCAATTTATTTTTTATTCTACATAACACAGTAAGTTTATTTATTTATTGGATAAACACATTTGGATTTATTTGGACTATTATCCATTATTATACAATTTCACTGTGGTGAAAACCTCAGAAGCATGCCAAGGTTAACCCTGAGCAGATACCTAAAAATTTCATGTAAAAATTTAATCCCGCATTACATTGTGCCCCCTATTATTATTTAACCCTTATGATCCAATAATGTTTTGATTAATTGATATACATTTTAACATGTACTTTTTTTGAGTTTAAGAATTGCTTACAAGTATATTTTAATTGTTTAATTCATTAGATTTTTTATATAAACTTAGAATATATGCATAAGGCTCCGGGGACACAATAATAAATAGGACTTTTATTTTGGTGCTAATTATTGGTTACCCAATATCCTTTGCTATTGTTTTTTCATCCAGTCACAATTGATGATTTATTTGAAGTAAATAGTAACGTTAGTTAACCTTAGCTGCCCTACAGATAATTCTTCACAAAATGAGTAAAAGTAAACATCTCAGCGGAGCCCAAAAACAAATAAACCAACAATTTAATGCAAACCTGCCAAAGATTTCGTCCATATTTTTCCAAAATCAGCAGAACATAAACAAGGATGGTAGCAGTATCAGCATGGACATCCCCACTTTGCATACTGACCCTCCAAAAAGCGATTTCCAAGCTAAAATTAATAAAAACTTGCCTGACATCAACAATGAGCCAGGACAGGCTTTCCGAACTCGCCATGCTCAGCATCGAGACTCCGTGTGCGCGTCAGATCGACATTTCTGGTGTTGAAAGGGACTTTGCTCAGAAAAAATGCAAGGAGAAAAGGATGAATTCTACACTTTTAAAGGTGCAGTGCTCTGTATATTCTGATGCATAATTTAAATGTAAAATGGGAAAAAAAGATTTCTGTTTAAGATTTATTGTGTTCTTGGGTGAAAAAAAAAATGAAAATATGCTATATATTGTAAAATTAAAGTGTTAAATCATACACGTGTATGGAATGTATCATGTGTGCATATGCATATAGAGTATATCATGAGTACATAGGGTATATATAGAATGTATTATGTGTGCATTTGTATAGTCTATCGTGTGTATATGTACAGAGTGTATCATGTGTGCTTATGTAGAGTATTGTGTATTCATACTCGAATTAGTTGATACACATAGCACACAGATCTTTTATATTCTATTTGCTATTGTTAATTAATATTTTCAGATACAATGTTACTTTATTTTACATTACTGTATAGAATTTGTACTTTTATAATACTGTGTGATTCTGATACTTCATTCCTGTTTTTGTTATACCTGTTATAAAAAAATAAAATAAAAATTATGACTCCACTATTTTTGATAAAGGAGATACATTTATTGATAATACATGTTAATTCTAGGGAACTGAGGTTTTTGTCAAAGCATACAATTATAATCGATTCATACATATAAGCGTTATTGTATTTTATATCCGAGAAAACAGCAGCTCCTCCGTTCAGTTGGGTCTGTTGCACTAATGACCGGATTAAGATGGCGGCCGCGTTGACATACGCCAACCATGAGGCGGCTAGCTATCATTGCTATGGTTACCAAAGTCAGTGGCGTTCTAAAAAAAAGAATGTGTTCGAAAAACTGTCGATGACGTTGAGAAACTAGAGTGACCTGCATTAAGTGTCTGGTCATCGCGGACATTGTAAGTAAAGATCTTTCTAAAAGTACAATTTTTGGTTATTATAGTTGCTTGTTTCGATGTGCTTTTGCTGAAGGACAGTAAAGGTTTGAGTATTTCTCTCTTTCATATCGTTTCAGCTTATTATATTAGTTTTTCTACGTCTTTTATCGTTTACACTGTAGATTGTTCTGGTGGGAATTGGAGATTTCATGATTTTGAATAAATATTTTATTAGTTTGTGTATTATGTTATCTTTAGTAGCCTATTTATCTACGTAGAATGCCATTTATAATGTTGACTGGTTCGTAGACTGATAGATACAATTGTTGTGCTTGTTAGTTTGCTTCATTTGTGTATTACTATCTAATTTAACATTTGCAGATTGTTCTTTGTTATATTATTAGATAAATTGATCTGTTTTAATGTTTTTGTATGCTGTTAGCTTTAACACATATTCCATTTTACTGTTGTATTATTTATTTGTAGTTTATGTTGTTGGCCTTTACAACATTTGGAGATTTTTATTATTTGTTCTATTTACAGTTTTACTAATTATTGTGACACATTTATCTATTCTCAGTTTACAGTTTGTCATCTTGTATTTATTTATAGCTATAAAGATTATTTGTTACAACATTGCCAGACTGGAGACATTGGTAGATGAAACTTCCACAGAATGGTATTAAAATTAATTAATGACTTGATATCTTTCTGTTGTGTTTTACAGATTGGAATAGACCACATGGAGAAAAACGGAATCACACAGCTTAGCAATGACTGGATGGTCAGGAATTTCTTTAAAAAACAGATGGACGGGTGCATCGATGGACGTCCTTTCAGGATGAAAGGGGTGTTGGTACCTGGTATACATCAGTGGTTCTCAAATTTTTCACCTTAGAAAGAATTTGTCTCTCCAAGTAGCACCTAATTACTAGCATCAAAACATGGTAGCGTAGTAGACCTAATTAATCCGCTACAGCTCTGCACAGTTCAAAAACAAAGCAGATTTATTTATAAAACCAACATCAGCACTTTAAACATAACAGTTTATAATATAGTGTGTTCACGGTTAAATAAAAATTCATTTTAAAAATTAATTAAAATCTACACTGTTTATAAAAAGTAAAATAAATAAATAAAATGCTGTACTTAAAGATAAAATATTAGCATATAGTATCCTATATTCATCAAAACCTGGAAATGTAGCTTGGACCTCATAAATTTATATGTCATCAAATTCATATCATATAGAAGCCATTTTTATACAATTTGAAAAATATGTTGCATGTACATTTGACATATTTGTAAGACCGGGAAGACCGGGGATAGTTGTACTGCTATTATATTTTTCTCCATGTATCTTTGAGATCTTGAGTTATGAGTGTCTGCTGTTAAATGGCATATAAGTTATTTGTGCAGCACAAACAGAAAATATGAACACTTTTTAGTTTCAAACAGGAGAAGTGAAATGTTAGAGTTCACCCCATAGTCTGTGTTAGTTGTAACACACCCCGTGCTCAGATGTAAATGATGATTTCCTCCTGGTGAGATGTAACAATATAAAATAAGAATTATGGCCGGAAAATAGATTTGAAAGTATGATTTGTGTGTGTGTTACAAAACTAAATAAAATGTGCAAATGTGCATCAGCTTTAGCAGTTGAACACTATTTATGTGTGCAGGTTTCATGAGCCCACAGCTCAACATTATGTGGCCAATAATCTGTTCTCCTTACAGCTAACAGCTAAATCATTATCATCAACAATATGGAGTAAATATATCCTCACACAGACACACACATTACATGAGTTTAACTACAATCAGACGTTGCTACCTCAAAAATAATTAAAGTAAAATATATTACTTTCTTAGCTAAAAAGTAGTTTTCTAGTCTAATATCTGCTGTGTCTATGGCTTAAAAAGGGGAAAAAATTCCAATCGGTTCACTCCGAGCAGAATCGATAATTTTTTGTATCTGTTCTTGTGTTTCTTGTTCTTGTGTTTAAACAAAATATTCTTAAAAAATGCCTTTTGAGTTTAAAGATGAATGGCCTGCGAAGTCAAGTTTACATTGTTAAAAATTAAATAGATATAGTGCGTGAGTGAATTTGCGGCAGATCCAGTTCTCACATGCGCTGGAGGTAGGCTGAATGATAATCTTTTAAAAATATGTAATTTGGGCTATACTGCTATTTGCTTATGCAAAACTAAACACCTTAAAATAAATTTTAGGCCTATATTAAGAGCTAAAATACAGTAAGCATATCGAGTTTGTTTTGACTTGTAGCTCATAGCCCTATTAAAATGAAAATGCCCTGTAAGCAAGTTATTAAAATAAGCTTAATAAATAAATAAAATGACAGGTAGGCCTAGTAACCTAATGGTTTATGATGGCGTTACAAACTTACAAATGCCAACCGGACAATAGGCTATCACGGGAAAAAAAAAACTCAGATAGCCTGAGTTAAATCTTTATTTTTTACTTTTAAAAAAATAAAAATGGTATATAGCATATTGAGTTGCATGTTATCCCAAAATTTACCAATTTTTACAGTAATACCTGTGAATTTAGGTATCCTTTTTTAGGTATTTTTCTGGCTACACCAATGTCTTAAAATGTAACTAAATAATTTTTTAATGACTTTAGATTGTAACATTTAGCTTTTTCCCAACACTGATGATGTTGGTTGCGTAATGAAGCGTTTTGACTCGGTTATGCTGATTTCACTGTATTTATATACCGGTTAAGAATCGTCTGATCGTGTGTTAGCTTGCATGTGTGGGCATAGTTTCACATCTTTACCTAAAACTTTAAACATTTATAGGCCTATTATTTGAAATAAAACTGAAAGAAATAAGGAGAATAAAATATGATTTAAAGTACTTGTCTGGAGCTGAAGCCATGATCTGTCTATGTTAATAAACGGTATTGTTGCATGACTTTCAATAATAAAAAATCAGTAATAGTAAAACTGTGCATATTATTATTATTATTACTATTAAAGTATACTACTGCTTTAAGTCAGTAACTCAGGCAGTAATGCAAAGTAATTATAAAAATATGCGGTTTATTTTATTTTTTTGATGGCACTGTATTGCATGTTGAATGTTACAATTACAAAGATTTTTGTTAAACAAGTGCACTGCCACAATATATTTTTGTTGGTGTAAAAAGTATCATTCTCATATTCTTGCCTTATTTATCTTTAATATAAATATAAAATTCTATACTGTGCAATGCATGATTCACCTAAGAAAATTGGCGCACCAAGGCAAAAGGTTAGTCTAGAGCAATATTAACAAAAGTCTAAGAGAAATATTAACAAAAGGATTTTCTTAATGGAGAACCATCTAAAACCAATCTACAATCAATAATTCATTTAGTAGAAATAGAAGTTTTTGAAACAATAACTTGAACCGAAACATACCTTTGTACATAAAAGATCTGGTTCTAGGTAACCTTTAAGACAAGCTTGTCGCATCAGAAACGACTCTCGCTTATCACTTCTGCTTCGCGGGCATTTCACGTTGTATGCGTCACCGTCACATTTCTTTCTGTTCAGAACAATTAAAGATGATCTTTTTTCCATTTTTTGTTTCTGTTCCTGAAAAATGTCATTCGTTTTCATTTTTCCTTTCCATTCCTTGAACCGGTTTAGAGCTCTGGCTGTGTTTGTCAAAGGACTCTACTCTTTCATATGTGCTATGAGAACTAAAATGAGCATGTGGGAAGTGAATCAACGGATTTGTTATAGATGTAGAGATTGGAAGTGTTACAACTATCTCCGGTCTTCGCCTTGAAATCTAATCATTTACTTGTATTTTAAATATATGAATAATAATTAAATATTTAAATGAGAGATTAGACCTGCTTACAGCGCGTCATTTACAGTATGTGTGTCAGAAAAGCGAGTGATTATAAATGCACTGTTTGACTAATTCTTACATGATTTATCAATTCATACATGCACCATTTCCATGGATTAGTGTAATTGAGATTATATCTTGAGTAAGCCATGTAGTTTTCGTTAACTGTGCACCCGACCAATGTTTTCAGGCCGACTCGGGTAAGGTTCGTGGGTGCTTCATCTGTGAACACAGAGACTAACTTTAATTTTTGTGTTTCTCCAAGCTTCAAACATGGCAAATTTGCTTGAGTCTGTTCTGCAGCTCGCACCATTTGAATCACATCCAGATTCATTTAAATCTGAGGTAACAAACTAAATCGAAAGGCACATGGCCAGGCTATTTACAAAATAAATGACTTTAGGCTATATATATCGAAAACAATATATCCTGAACTGAAATGCCAACAGGACTGGTCTGCAAAAGCACTTATCTTGCTCATATCTGCTCGATTCTTAGCATCTGATGACTTGATGCGCTAAACATACAAATCACAACAGTGTGATCATACAGTACTGGGGTCCGTTCTTCGTACCTCGCTTAAATGATCTAAGATGATTTGACAGATCCTGGATCTTTTAATCTTGATAACTGATCTCTCGCTAATTTGGTTCTTCAAACAAGTTCGCGAATCAGATTAGAATGTCTGGATAAACTGATCTGAGATCGCTGCATGTGTTGTGAAGGACAGATCTATCGATCCTCGAAATCATGATCAGCAATGCACCGATTGGCTGACGGCACAGCAGCGTAATGACATCATCTGATTAATATTCAATTATCCTTGTGAGCAAAATTACATCAAATTAGCTGTAAACGGCTTGTTAAATATGACACGCAATAACCTTCCACATTTGTTGTGAGCTGCAGACTTTACACTTTCATGTGTCAAGCGTATTCATCATGTATTTCAATGCAAATCAATGTATTTAGTTCTACATTTAAAAAAGATTTTCTTTATTATAGTAGCCGTTTTTTTAATCGGTGTAAAGAATAACTGGTTGTTTACAAAAACATTTTCATATTGGTAAAGGCGTCTGCAACTTTTGTGAAGCATCAAATCACCGGCATATTAACTATCAAAACATGTTTATGACTGCATAAATGTATTATTGCTTTAAAAAAAAGTCACATATTGTGCATTTCTATTATACACAATTTGTACTAAAGCGATCTAAAAAGTTCATATCAATAAGTTCTTTGCACCACCAGGTGGCAGTCTTTGTACTTTCATTTCGAGGGTGCAGATTTCATAAGTTTTATTAATATGTATAACTTTATTTATTTTATTAATGACTATAACTTTATATATATATATATATATATATATATATATATATATATATATATATATATATATATATATATATATATATATATAGTAAAAAATATGTACCATTTCCCCAAGTGTATATAACTACTACTGTAAGAAAATATCAGAATTCAGAACATACTTTCTGTATTATCTTTGCTTGAACTAAGCCGATCTAATCCTGTTTATATGAATTGAACCTGCTCCCGATCAGGTTTGACCTAGCAGAACTGTTGCTAAGACAACAACTCTCGCATCAGCTTTGAAGAATGAAACGATCCTGGATTGTGTCAAATCGTCAATATCCAAATCCAGCTAATTGAGTAATCCACGTACAAAGAACGGACCCCTGGGAACAGCCAATGCAGGTCACATCGGTGTTCTCATACATATCAAAGAGTAGGAGAGGGTTCATATATTTTTAATTATTAATCAGTGATTCCTCCGTGTACCACTAGAAGTAAGCCCGTGTACCACACTTTGAGAACCACTGGTATAAATAGATAGACAGGCCTTGTCTGTGTCAGGTTTTTCCAAGGGAGAGAAGGCAGAAGAGGGAGATAAACATGAGAAACGGTGGACATTTTTCCAAAAAAGAAATGCTGGAGAACAGCAGGTGGGGTTTTGCTGGGGTGGTCTTTGTCTTTTGCAGGTTGGAGTGGAGCAAAAGAGACTCACAAGGGGAACGATGGAGATATACTTGAAGACCTGGAGCTCAGGAAGCAGGTAGAATGGCTTGAACAGACTGAACAGTGGTGTTAGTTTCCAAAGAAATGTATTAAGATCAATTAAACACCTGATATTTTTCTTTTTGACAGATTGGCATGGAGCATGTGGAGCAACAGGGAAACACATGTCAGTGGTAGATGAAACTCAAACTACAAAGAATGGTATTAAAATTAATTAATGACTTGATATCTTTCTGTTGTATATTACAGATTGGAATGGACCACATGGAGAAAAAAAAAGGAATCACACACCTCAGCAATGACTAGATGGTCAGGAATTATTTATTATTTTATTTGATTGATGGGTGCATGGATGGATGTCCTTCCAGGATGAAGGAGTGGTGGTTGGTATAGATGGTCAATTAGGCCTTGTCTGTGTCAGATTTTTCTTTTTCAGGTAATGGAGAGAGAGCAGGCAGGAGAGGGAGACTCACACGAGCATTGGTGGAAAAACAACATGTAGGGCTCTGTCAGTGCTGTCTATAGGTGTTTATCAAATCACATACTTATACACTATTCTATGCCGTTTTGCTGTATAAATAGTGCAAGTAGTGTTTTCACACTGAAATATTAGTTTTAACCTAAGTAGATTAAGTATATTTTAAATTCCTGGATGATGCACTTATTTAACCGTTAATAAGAAGTGTGGATGGTTGGACACTTCACACACTCAACAGTCGCAGTTTTATTCTTGTAGTGGAAGGGGTGGAGCTATCAGGCACTTGAGTTTGATTATTTTATTTTGGTTATGAAAGCAAAATTCTCCTTCAAGAGTGATTATGCTGCTTCCTGATGGAGAATGTGGTTATACTCATGGCAGGTATTATAGGATTGTTTGGTCATTAGTTTCACTAATTTGGCAACAATCAAACATCATCTGGTAAACGGTTTGAATTTGCGGTTGGTAAATAACCATGAGTGATCTATTTGGGAAGACATTACGTTCATATCCAATGCTGTTGAGTGAGTAAGTGTGCATAAGTAGATAGTGAGTCAGTTCATGAACTGCCATTTAGGAAACATCTTTTGTCTTTGCAGGTTGGAGTGGAGCAGAAGAAGGAGACTCACAGGAGGAATAGTGGAGATATACTTGAAGACCTGGAGCTCAGAAAGCAGGTAGAACGGCTTTACTGACTAAACAATGGAGTTAGTTTCCAAAGAAATGTATTGAGATTAATTAAAGACTTGATATCTTTCTCTTGTATTTTGCAGATCGGAATGGACCACATGGAAAAAAAGGGAATCACACACCTCAGCATTGACTGGATAGTCAGGAATTTATTTTACAAAAAAAAAAAAGACTGACAGATTAATGGGTGCATGGATGGGCGTCCTTCCAAGATGAAGGAGTGGTGGTTGGTATAGATAGTAATTAGCATTATCAGGTGTTTTTCAGGTAATGGAGAGAAATCTGGCAGTAGAATGAGACTCACAAGAGCATTGGTGGAGAACAGCAGGTAGGTCTTATAGATACAGATACAGCCGGATGGATGGATGGATTTATGGATAGAGCTCTGTTAGTCGTGTCTTTGTCTTTTACAGACTGGAGTGCAGCATGTGTAGACAAATAGGAATCACACACTTCAGCAATGACTGGACACTGATGGTCAGGAATATCCTTTAAAAACACAAGGATGTGTGCATGGATGGATGTCCTTCCGAGAGGAAGGGGGTGGTGGTGGGCATAGATTGTTAGATGTCTTGTCTGTGGCAGTTATTTACATTGTAGGTAATAAAACCAAAACAGGCAGAAGAGGGAGACTCACAAGCACAATGGTGAATATTTTTCTGAAGAACACTGGAGATATATTGTTTATTGCTGAAGATTAGCCAGCAAGTAAAGCTCTGTTAGTCTAGTTCTTGTCTTTTGCAGTTTATACTGGGGCATGTGAAGAAATGGGAATCACACCTCAGCAATGACTGCAAACTGATGGTCTGGTTAGGTATTTTTTTGGATGGATGGATGGCTGGTTAGATGGTAAGTAGATGTCCTTCCAAGAGGAAGGGGGTGGAGGTGGGCAAAGATTGTTAGATAATCATAGATTTGTGGCAGTTATTTAAACTGTAATTAATGAACACACAACAGAAAAAGATTTTTAGAAGATCTTATTTCAGTCCAGTTGTGTCTTTACATTGGATTGATTTCTGTTATTTATTTAGAGTAATATTTGAATAATAATAACATTTTTATAATAATTATAATTCTTATATTAATTTATAATATAATAATATCATTTTAATTTATAATATTCACTATAGCTACTTATAAATGTGTTAATAATTAAGTTTGGCGGGGGTGGGATGGTGCAGTTGAGGGGGGCCCGTGTCCCAGTCGAGCTTTATGTCTAGCAACACCCCTGAGACTCACAATTTGAACAGTGAAGATATACTGGAAGACCTGAAGCTCAGCAAACAGGTAGACTTGCTTAAACAGACTGAAAAATGGAGTAAATTTCCAAAGAAATGTATGAAGATTAATTAAAGACCCGATATCTTTCTCTTTGGCAGATTGGCATTGAGCATGTGGTGGAACAGGGAAACACACCTCAGTAATGACAAGTACATAGTAATAAATTATGTACTGCCCTAAATTTTAAGTTGAATCAAATTAACTTCATAAAACATTTAAAATTACATTTTTAGTTTATTACAGAGTAATAGTCAGGTATTTCATTTAGACAGACAGACAGTTAGACAGAGAGATAGATAGTATTTAATAGGGATGTCACGGTACGGTATTTATTGAATCCTTTACAGGAAAAAACAAAACTTATGAAAATACTCCAAAAAAGTGCCAAAAGTGTCAATGACATACAAATTAGCCATCTATCTGTAAGCTTTGAAACAGGAACTTCAATTTTAATAACAAAAAAAATATTAAACCATGTAAAAAAAAAATAAAGTTTTTAATTTAGTATTGTTGAAAACTCATCACATTCAACATTTAATCACTCACTCACTTAGATAGAGATGGGTTTAAAGGAAAATTATCATATAAATATAATCTGGTAAAAGCTGGTATCTCTGGGCATTTACAATGTCCCCTGCAACAGAAAAAAACCTCTCATTTGGGACTGAGGTTTCTGGGACAAGAGAGATATGACTTATATGACTTATTTCTCGAGCGCCGAAAACGGAGCGTTTCGAAAACGCTGGAGAAGCCGTTTTCATTCTGAAACGCTGCTGCTCCGTCTCAGTGTGGATGGGGAAAGACGGAGACATCTGAAAACGGAGGCGGGGCTGCAAACGTTCGCCTATCTGATTGGGGCTTTTCCTCAATATTAAGTAGCCTAACACACACAGTTCAGTCTCGCATCCTCTTCTTGTAAGTTAAGACTTCGCAAGTTTGATCAAGGCTGCAGTCTCCCCCTTCTCAGTTAGATATGTAAAACATACCGAGGACATGGGTAAATCTTCAAAGGGAACAGTGTACTTTATAACTTCATTCACATCACCTTGGCTACGTTGTTTCACTTTCTCAACAATAAAATGTAAACATGATTTAAGGAACTGCCTATTTTCTTTTTAGCAACTTAACAGACAGCAGAAATGTTGAGGCGCCGTGCTGCATATATGAGCGTCATCTTCACTGTGTGGATATTTATAACAAAACGGAGCCGATAACAACTGCCTCCTTTCAATTTCAGTGAAAATACGAAATGCACCCGCTCTTTTGCTGAATATCAGTTTTAATAATCGATAATTATAAAAGTATAACATACAATAAGTTTATACATTGTAGGAAATAAAGGCAAGCGATCAGTCAATGTACCTGGATTAATCATTAACTTATCTTTGCGCTTAACCAAAACATGTTACCCGTGAACAAGTAACTTAATAGATTCCAATGACCAAAGTCAGGGAATTGGCCTATGTCGTTAGATAAAGACAACATCATGAATGGAATATCACGTTTAGCAAATATAGTGAGATTAGATCCAGCGGGAGATGCTTGATGAGCAGTCCGACAAGCAGAGCTCTCATCTGGGTAGAAATGCTGGAGCGCTTGCCCGAGAGTGTCTGTGGTCACGTGATGTGCGTTTTCAGCGTTTTGGTGTGGACGGAGAGCAGTTCAGAAACGCTGGGTAAAACGCGAGTGTGGACGCGGATCGTTTTCATTCTACAACGCCGTTTTAAAACTAAAACGCACTAGTGTAAATGGGGCCTTAGAGTTTTACAGCTCTTTTTGATCCCCGCTTCTAGCAGCACACTCCATTTCCGCATTACTGGATCTGTAGCGACAACAGACCGCAAGGGATGATGGGAATTGTAGTTTTCGCTACCTCCCGTTCGCTTCATTCGCCTGAGCAAATTTTCTCAGAAGACCTATAGTTTTACCGAGTCATGCGACTTCGGTAATATCGAAAAAAAATAATATTGCGGTATGACGGTATTTACAATACCGTTACATCCCTAGTATTTAACATTCATGTAGAGCTCCATTGTTGTTATCTTTTACAGAGTGGAGTGGAGAAACTAGGGAATGGCGAATGATTATACAGTAAATGCACTGTTTGACTAATTCTTACGTGATTTATCAATTCATACATGTAGCATTTCCATGATTTAGTGGAATTGAGATTGTATCTTAAGTAAACCGTGTAGTTTTTTCGTAAACTGTGCACCTGACCACCATTTTCAGGCCGACTTGGGTAAGGTTTGTGGGTGCTCAATCTGTGAACACAGAGACTAACTTTAATTTTTGTGTTTCTCCAAGCTTCAAACATAGCAAATTTGCTTGAGTCGGTTCTGCAGCTTGCACCATTTGAATCACATCCAGATTCATTTAAATCTGAGGTAACAAACTAAATCGAAAACCACATGGCTAGGCTATTTACAAAACAAATGACTTTAGGCTATATGTGTCACCGACTCGGTCCCAATCATTCCCCTCGCTGGCCAGCAGAGGTCATCATCACCAGACCATTGACATTAGCCCCTTTCACACATACAGACCTTTTCGGAAAATTACCGGCAATTTTTCGGAAAGGTTGTATGTGTGAACAGGCCCTTTTTGAAAATACCGGTAAATTCGTTCTGGCTATTTTCCGGAAAGAGAAGTTGTAACATTACCGGTAATTTGCCGGAATGCTGCGCTGTGTGAATGCAGAAGGAAGATTGCCGTAATAAGCGCGTCCACGTCTAGAACGGGCTGACGTGAGACACCTGCTTTAGCCAATCACAACAGTCAGACGCATTCACGTGCGCGCGGTTTATGAGAATAAAAGCCTTTGAATATTTTTTCCAGACACCTTTAGCTGCTAGATGTTAGTCAGATAATGTTTCTATGTTCCTTCTTAATGCTGTGTAAATAATTATCGATAAAATGTTTATGATAATCCGTTGTTTGTTTACCTTCAAGCTTTGCGTGTGCCCGTGAGCGCCCATAGCGCCAGCACACACACATATCAAAGTGTTTCCCTATGTTTTCATTAGAGTTGTACTCAATACTGATCCATCCGAAGAGTTTGTAATGTAGTCAAATGTTTACAAACACAAGTGCTCTTTTCCGGAAAAATTCCGTAACGTCCTCGCCTGTGTGAACAGCGTTTTTTTGAATATACCGGTAAAGTAGTTCCGGAAATTTTCCGGATATTTACCGGTATCATTGTGTGAAAGGGGCTATTATGTCATCCACACTCACTCAGACACTGATTGCTACACACCTGCTACACGTTACACTGATCACATACACGCACATATAAGCAGCTCACACACACTCCAGTGCGAAGTCTTGTTCTGCCATTGCTGACCTTTCTGAGCGTTCCTTATCCTTGCCCAGGCCCGGCGCCAGGATATCAGAACTGAGTGGGCATTTTAAATCCATAGGGGGGCACTAGACCTGGTGACTGATTTTGGTCTCTCTTGTTCCTTTCATTTAGGCTACTTATTCACATTTATTATTACTTTCATTTGTTACTGACCTAAGGCAATAATATACGCTTTAATAGTAATAATAATATGCACAGTTTCGCTATTACTGATTTTATTAATGACGGTAATGCAACTATATCGCTTATTAATGCAGACGGATCATGGCTTTAGTGCCAAACTAGTGCTTTAAATCATATGTTATTCTTCTTATTTATTTCCGTTTTATTTCAAATAACAGGCCTATGAATGTTTAAAGTTTTAGGAAAAGACGTCAATATATGCCCACACATGCAAGCTGACCCACGATTAGACTATTCGTATAACCAGTAAATAAATATAGTGAAATCAGCTTAACCGAGTCATCACGCTTCACTGTACTGTAGCCTATTACCCAACCAACATCAGTGTTAGGGAAAAGCTAAATGTTACAATCTGATGTCATTTAAAACAATTACTTAGTTACATTTTAAGGCATTAGTTCAGCCAGAAAAATACCTTAAAAAGATACCTAAATTCACAGTTATTACCAAGAAAATTTGTTTGGCACGGATAACACGCAACTCAATAGGCTATATAACTTTTTTCATCATTTTAAATGTAAAAATAAAGATTTATCTTAGGCTATCGTGAGTGTGTTTTTTGGTGATATTGTCTGGTTGTCAGTTGTAAACCATCATAAACCATTAGGCTAGGCCGACCCATCATTTTATTTATTTATTAAGCCTATTTTAATAACTTGTTTTCAGGTTATTTTCATTTTAGGGCCATGAGCTACAAGCCAAAACAAACTCAATATGCTGACTGTATTATAGCTCTTAAAATAGATCTACAATATATTTTATGTTGTTTAATTTTGCATGAGCAAATAGCAGTATAGCCTAAATTACATATTTTTAAAAGATTATTCAGCCTACCTGTAGCATGTAAGAGGTTTCTCGGTTGATCCGCGGTAATTCCACTTAAGCACTATATTCCATTTATAGCACGTCAAACTTGACTTCGCAGGCCGATCATCTTTAAATGCAAAAGGCATTTATTAAGTGTTATACCTTTACTGCTTCTGCATAATGAGATGTTTCTCTACACAACTGTAAAAGTGTGCTTTAGCAATGTCAAAGTGAAAGCAAACATTCAAAGGGTTCTTCGTTTTGTCAATTTTAGCTTAATTGTAATAATATTAATAATAATAATTAATAAATGCAAATATTATTTATAGTGTAGCCTACTGTGGGACTGTGCAGTGAACTATTTATTTTTATTAAAACATTTCATTAGGCTACATCTTCCCGAATAACTAATGTGAAAATGACTGTCAGTTGCGTCTCTGCTAAAATTAATTTAACAGCAAATTTCTTCTGTGTTTTTTCCTTTTAGAGCTCAAGAGAATTGTGTTTAAAGAATTCGTTAACCAAAACATGTAATGAATTAAGCTGCTCGTCTCATATCACCCACTTTTCTCCCTTGTGAGTTGAGTGCGCCTCCATCGCCGTGTGCGTGTTTTATTTACGAGCGCACCTGACCTGATGCGGGGACCAGATCTCTGGACTAGGCCTAGGTTTAATCTCACAATTTTTCATAATTTAATTGCTATGTCATATATTTAAAAATATTTATATGTGTGTTCTAAAGGTTGGAACGACGGGAGTGTTTGTAATTAATAACAGAAAGAATTTTCAGTTTTGAGTGAACAAGCCTTTATAAAAACTGGGGGGGCACAAATTCTTTCTGAGGGGGCAATGCCCCCCTTTGTCCCCCCCGTAGGGCCGGGCCTGTGCTTGCCTGATCTCCCCGTTGCTAACCCGGACTGTTCCTCGACCTTGGACTGTTCACCGACCTTGATCCTCGCCGCCTGCCACTGACCCATGCCTGCTATATCGACCTGTGAATGCCAGCCGCCAGCCTAGCGACCTTATAAGACTGTAGTTGATGTGAGTTCATACACCAGTGCATACTGTGTGTTCTTTATTAAACTGTGTTTAATAAATATACTGCAAATGGATCCCTCTGTGTCAGACCCTCGTTACAGAAGACTTCGCCCAACATGGATCCAGCAGCCATGCAGGTCTTGTCCACCGAACTCACTACCCAAGCCCAGGTACTAGCGACACATCAGCAGCAACTTTCACACCTCACCCGGCTGATGGAGGAGTTAGTCAAAGCCTTACAAGGTTTGAATGTTGTGACCCCAGCGCAACTCATCGCCAACTACTCTCCCAGACAAACTCCGGTAACTATCGCACAAAACCTTTTCAGCCCCTGCCTAGTGTTCCCTGAGAAGTTTAAAGGCAATCCAGCCAAGTGTAAAGGTTTTTTGGTGCAATGCAAGCTGTTTGTCGCTCAACAACCTCACATTTGCGGATGAGAACAGCAAGATTGCCTTTGTGTGCTCCCTGCTTGCTGGTAAGGCTCTCGACTGGGCTACTGCTGTCTGGCCAAATAACATTCTCATTTTTCCTACGTTTAAAGATTTCATATAGAGATTCTGTGTGGTGTTCGATCATCAGATTCTGTGTGGTATTCGATCATCCTGAGGGTGGTCGAAATGCAGGTGAAGAGCTTTTGACCATTCAACAGCGAAATCAACCTGCGGCTGAGTTCGCCTTGCACTTTCGCACATTGGCTGCACAAACTGGCTGGTCTGACGATTCCTTAAAGACCCTCTACCGAAAAGCTTTAAACTCCAAACTACAAACTGAGATGGCTTGTCGGGATGAAGGGAAATCCCTGGATCAACTCATTAAACTTTCCATCAGGCTGGATAATCTACTCCGCACACGAAGACCATCCCACATGGTCTCCCCCAGTCTTGCTCAAGACGTTACCCCAGCATCCTTAAGCTCCATTGAACCCATGCAACTGGGTCGGACCCAGTTATCGAGTGAAGAGCGTGACAGACGCCTTAAGAATAACTTGTGCCTGTATTGCTGCCTTTTTGGTCATGTCAAAGTCCAATGCCCCAACAAACCTCCAATCAAGACGCTATCGGTGAGTTCAACCACTTTCCCTTCATGTAACAGTAAAACTTTGACTGTACCCGTCTGTCTGTGTTTTGGAAATGCAACTATTCACACTATCGCAATGGTTGATTCAGGCAATTTCATGGACTATACTTTTGCTGATCGGGAACAACGCTGTTCCACTAACCTCTTGTGATTCCCCCCTAGCAGTCACGGCGATAGACGGACGCCCCTTAGGGGATGGAAACATAAGCAGACCCATGACACCCACATTTCTTGGAAAGAAGGTGAGATTACTAAATGGAGTGAATCATATCTGAATAACCGCATGCATTCTATTGTTCCCATCCAGCTCAGTGCCATAGTTACCAGTACTGAAACCCCTGAGAACTCCCAGATTCCCGAAGTGTACAATGATCTTGCAGAGGCATTCAATAAGCAAAAGGCTACCAAGCTTCCCCCTCACCGTGAGTATTATTGCGCCATTGAGTTATAGCCTGGTACAACGCCCCCTCGTGGGAGAATCTTTCCTCTCTCCCAAGCAGAAACCGAAACCATGAACTCCTACATTCAGGAAGAATTAAGAAAAGGATTTATACGCCCTTCAACGTCACCAGCATCCGCCGGCTTCTTCATGGGAAAGAAGGACGGAGGCTTACGCCCTTGTATTGACTATAGAGGTTTAAACGAGATCATGGTCAAATACTGCTACCCCCTGCCTTTGGTCCCAGCAGCCCTGGAACAATTACGCTCAGCCCGGTACTTCTCTAAACTTGATCTTGGTATAGCCTACAACCTCATCAGAATAAAGCAGGTTGACGAATGGAAAACAGGCTTCTCCACCGCCAACGGCCACTACGAATATCTCGAATATATAACAGTCCTTCCGTCTTCCAGGCCTTCATAAATTAGGTATTTTGAGACATGCTGAACCAGTGGGTAATCGTTTACATTGATGATATTCTCATTTACTCTAACACCCTAGAAGAACACATCACCCATGTCACAGCAGTCCTGAAAAGGCTTATAGTGATCCACCTGTACACAAAATCATCTAAGTGTGAGTTTCATCAAACTTCCATCTCGTTCCTAGGATATATTATCGGCGCAGAAGGAGTGGTGATGGACGAAAAGAAAGTGGACACTGTTATCAACTGGCCCAAGCCCAAGACTTTAAAAGAACTATAACGATTTCTGGGATTCGCCAACTTTTACAGAAGGTTCATCAGAAATTTCAATTCAGTGGCCGCCTCGCTCACTACAATGGTTAAAGGAGGTAAACCCAAATTAAGCTTGAATGACGAAGCTAACCCGGCGTTCACCCACCTTAAATCCCGCTTCTCGACTGCACCGATCCTCTGTCATCGAGAGAAATTATGATGTGGGTAACCAAGAACTTCTCACCAAGAAGGAAGCCTTGGAGAAGTGGAGACACTGGTTGGAAGGAGCTAAACATCCCTTTACAGTAATCAACGACCACAAAAATCTTGAATATATCCGTTCAACCAAAAGATTAAACCCCAGGCAGGCAAGATGGACACTGTTCTTCACTCGCTTTGATTTCTCAGTCACGTACTGTTACGTCCTTTTTGATGTTAATATTAAACTAGGAGTAGATGACATAACATACATTACTTTAACGTGTGTGACAAGCGGATGGAGAAAGAAATAAACTGAATCAAATAATCACTGCAATTATTTATTGCCCATATATCCAATGAAAACCAGTGAAAATATATTATACAGTGAAAAAAAAATATTTACAATGATTAAATAATGAATTACCTGGGGGGAGAGGAAGTAGTTGAATGTGCTTAAATCAACGAAATAAATATAACAAAACTCAGTAACTGTTTTCACCAAACTAAACTAAATATGAAAAGAAAAGCATGAAAAGAAACATCTTCAACGTACCAAACGTCTTAACTAAACTGCTCTAACTAAAAACAAAACATACAGAAAACAGCACATTCTCCTGAACCTAATGAACTAATACAAAATATCAATCTGAGTGTTGTATATGTATATCGTGCGACTTACTCACTCCTACACCTCTCCGAGGCATCACTCAAACATGTCAGTTAACTGGACAATTTCACAAGCATTGTTAAATCGCAAACTTTAGACAAGAGCATTAAACAAGCAAAACACATTCTCTCAGACTAGCCCTCGCAAGAGAGACTGTCCTCACAGAGACCCACAGAAAGAATAAGAGCGAGAAGTGGCGAGAAGGAAAGAGACAGAGAGAGAGAGATCGCCATTGCAGTTTGGGCTCGGCTTTTAAACGCTACGCCAACCAGCGATTGGTGGCGCAAACCCAGCGTCAGCGGCCAACGTCATCAGCACGAAATGCGGATCCTCCAATGCCGTTCGTACCTAAAACACATGCATGAAACGACACACCCACATACAAACGAACGCACACACTTATCCAAAATACGTTCTGCAAGGGAACGTTACACGTACATTCCCGGTTCCAAGAATGTCAAAGCCGATGCACTTTCTCATCTTTCTGAAGAGGAAATAGTAAAAGAGGTAGAACAATCCATTCTCGAAGATTCAATCATCTTGGCTCCCATCACATGGGATATAGACACAGAAATCTCGCAAGCTTTACTTCAGCACTCTGCACCTCCAACCTGTCCAGCAGATAAGATCTTCGTTGCCCTGTCGCTAAGAGAAAGAATACTAGTAGAGATCCACTCGAACCCCAGTTCCGGACACCCAGTCCGAACTCGACCTCATTCAAAACCGTTATTGGTGGTCAACGTCAAGAGGAGATGTTATCATGTTTGTCAAAAACTGCTCTCTATGCAACATGCACAAACATTCTCGCCCTGCAGAACTCTTACAACCTCTGGCTATTCCACGTCGCCCTTGGTCCCATATCGCTATTGATTTCGTCACAGATCTCCCCCTCTCTCAAGACCATACCACCATTCCCAATGCCAAATTACCCACAGCTCTGGAAACGGCAGAACTCCTATGTACCAACATTTTCCGTTACTATGGTTTACCCGAAGACATCGTGTCTGACAGAGGTCCCCAATTTAAATCCAGAGTATGGTCCGCCTTTTTCAAAAATCTCAACATCCACATCAGTCTAACATCCGGATATCACCCCCAATCCAACGGTCAAACAGAACACCTCAATCAGGAAATTGGACGCTTCCTTCGCACCTACTGTCACCAGAATCAAGAAGATTGGAGTTGATTCTTAATGTGAGCAGAAAATGCGCAAAATTCCCTGAGAAAGGCATCCACTGGCTTAACCCCATTCCAATGTGTAGTAGGTTTCCAACCCCCTTTGTACCCATTGTCTGGGAAACCCTCTGAACTCCCAGCCATTGATCACTGGTTTCAACGTTGTGAGAACATATGGAATGTGGCCCACACCTGTCACAAGCCGTGAGACGGTTCAAAGACCAGGCTGATCGTCATTGGCGTCCCAATCCGGCGTACTCCCCAAGACAGTGGATGTGGTTGTCAACCCGAGATCTCCGCCTCAGACTCCCATGCAAGAAACTCAGTGCCAGGTACGGTGGTCCATTCAAAATTGATCGTCAAATTTCTCCAGTATCCTACCGTCTATCCTACCGTGGAAGACCCCGGCGTCGTTGGTCCTTTCACGTCAGGAGCCGTTCGCAGGAGGGGGGCTCTGTCACCGACTTGGTCCCAGTCATTCCCCTCGCTGGCCAGCAGAAGTCATCATCACCAGACTATTGACATTACGTCATCCACACTCACTCAGACACTGATTGCTACACAACTGCTACACATTACACTGATCACATACACGCACACATAAGCAGCTCACACATCCAGTGCGAAGTCTTGTTCTGCCATTGTTGACATTTCTGAGCGTTCCTTATCCTTGGCTGATCTCCCCATCTCAACCCAGACTGTTCCTCAACCTTGCCTTGCCTGCCGCCTGTCTAGAACCCTGCCTTGTATCACCGACCTTGATCCTCGCCGCCTGCCTCTGACCCATGCCTGCTATATCGACCTGTGAATGCCAGCCGCCAGCTGGCATCCCTCTGTGTCAGACCCTCCGTTACAATATGTATCAAAAACACGCATTATTTTACAATACTATGAACTTGTTAGCATGTTTGTGATAATTATTTTACCTATGAGGCTGCATGGGGAAATTCCTGAACTGAAATGCCATCTGCTCGAGAGCTCCACAATTTGTTAGATTCTTAGCATCTGATGACGTGATGCACTAAACATACAAATCACAACAGTGTGATTATAAAGTACTGGGAACAGCTAATGCTGGTCACATTGGTGTTCTCATACACGTCAAAGACTAGAAGAGGGTTCATATATTTTTAATTATTATTCAGTGATTCCTCCGCATACCACTAGAAGTAAGCCCGCGTACCACACTTTAAGAACCACTGGTATAGCTAGATAGACAGACAGACAGACAGACAGACTGACCTGGTCTGTGTTAGGATTTTTTCTTTTTTTCAGCTAATGGAGAGCAGGCAGAAGAGGGAGATTCACAAGAGAAATGGTGGACATTTTTCTGGAAAAAAAATGCAGGAGAACAGCAGGTGGGGTTTTGCTGGGGTGGTCTTTGTCTTTTGCAGGTTGGAGGGGAGCAGAAGAAGGAAACTCACAAGGGGAACGGTGGAGATATACTTGAAGACCTGGAGCTCAGGAAGCAGGTAGAACGGCTTGAACAGACTGAACAGTGGAGTTAATTTCTAATGAAATGTATTAAGATCAATTAAAGACCTGATATCTTTCTCTTAGACAGATTGGCATGGAGCATGTGGAGCAACAGGGAAACACATGTCAGTGGTAGATGAAACTCAAACTACAAAGAATGGTATTAAGATTAATTAATGACTTGATATCTTTTTGTTGTATTTTACCGATTGGAATGGACCACATGGAGAAAAAAAGGAATCACACACCTCAGCAATGACTAGATGGTCAGGAATTATTTATTTTTTGATTGATGGGTGCATGGATGGATGTCCTTCCAGGATGAAGGAGTGGTGGTTGGTACAGATGGTCAATTAGGCCTTGTCTGTGTCAGGCTTTTTATTTTTCAGGTAATGGAGAGAGAGCAGGCAGGAGAGGGAGACTTACAAGAGCATCAGTGAAGAACAGCATGTAGGGCTCTGTCAGTGCTGTCTATTGGTGTGTACCAAATCGCATACTTTTATACTGTTCTCTGCCATTTTGCTGTATAAATAGTGTAAGTAGTGTGTTTACACTGAAATATTCATTTTGTCCTAAGTAGATGCTGTTAAGTGAGTAAGTGCATAAGTACATAGTGTGACAGTTCATAGTGTGCCATTTGGGACACAGCTATTATCTTTGCAGGTTGGAGTGGAGCAGAAGAAGGAGATTTACAAGGGGAATGGTGGAGATATACTTGAAGACCTGGAGCTCAGGATGCAGGTAGAACAGCTTGAACTGACTAAACAATAGAGTTTCTTTCCAAGGAAATGTATTGAGATTAATTAAAGACTTGATATCTTTCTCCTGTATTTTGCAGGTCGGAATGGACCATATGGGGAAAAAGGGAATCACACACCTCAGCATCGACTGGATGGTCAGAAATTTATTTTAAAGAAATGACTGACAGATTGATGGGTGTGTGGATGGACGTCCTTCCAAGATGTAGGAGTGGTGGTTGGTATAGTAATTATGTCTTATCTGTGTGAGTTTTTTTTTTTTTTTCAGGTAATTAAGAGAGAGCAGGCAGAAGAGGGAGACTCAAAAGAGCATTGGTGGAAAACAGCTGGTAGGTCTTATAGATACAGATACAGCCTTATGGATGGATGGATGGATAAAGCTTTGTTAGTATTGTCTTTAACTTTTACAGACTGGAGTGCAGCATGTGGAGACAAATAGGAATCACACACCTCAGCAATGACTAGACACTGATTGTCAGGATTATCCTTTAAAAACAGAAGGATGTGTGCATGGATGGATGTCCTTCCAAGAGGAAGGGGGTAGTGGTGGGCATAGATTGTTAGATGTCTTGTCTGTGGCAGTTATTTACACTGTAGGTAATAAAACCACAACAGGCAGAAGAAGGAGACTCACAGGCGCAATGGTGAATATTTTTTCTGAACAACGCTGGAGATTTATTGTTTATTGCTGAAGATTAGCCAGCAAGTAAAGCTCTGTTAGTCTTGTTTTTGTCTTTTGCAGTTTATAGGCAAGGCAAGGCAAGTTTATTTATATAGCACATTTCATACACAATGGCAATTCAAAGTGCTTTACATAAACAAGAATAAAAGAAACAAGTAAAATAAAAATAAAAACAAATAATAAAAATGCGTAAAAACAAAACAAAACATATAAAAGAATGAAAAAGAAGAGAAAAACATGATAGTGCAATCTGTCGGACGCAGCACAGTGCTCATTCAGTAAAGGCACAGCTAAACAGATGTGTTTTCAGTCTTGATTTGAATGTGCCTAATGTTGGAGCACATCTGATCATTTCTGGAAGCTGATTCCAGCAGCGAGGGGCATAGTGGCTAAAAGCCGATTCACCCTGCTTTGACTGAACTCTTGGAACTTCTAGTTTATATGATCCTAATGATCTGAGTGATCTGTTAGGTTTGTATTCAGTGAGCATATCTGTGATGTATTTAGGTCCTAGGCCATTTAGTGATTTATAGACCAGTAATAATACTTTAAAATCTATTCTGAATGTAACTGGCAGCCAGTGTAAAGACCTGAGGACAGGTGTGATGTGCTCTGATTTTCTGGTTCTGGTTAGAATTCTGGCTGCAGCGTTCTGGATGAGCTGCAACTGTCTGACTGTCTTTTTAGGAAGACCAGTAAGGAGTCCATTACAGTAATCCACCCTGCTGCTGATAAAAGCATGAACAAGTTTCTCTAAGTCTTCACTGGAAACAACGCATCTGATTCTTGCTATGTTTTTGAGATGATAGTATGCTGATTTACTGACTGCTTTGACATGACTGTTAAAACTCAGATCTGACTCAAGAGTCACACCCAGATTCTTGACCTTATTTTTTGTCGTTTGACCATTAGTGCCAAGGTACGCATTTACCTTGAGAACCTCATCTCTGTTCCCAAACGCAATGACTTCAGTTTTCTCTTTGTTGAACTGAAGAAAGTTTTGGCACATCCAATTGCTCATTTCATCAATGCATTGGCAGAGGGTGTCAATGGGGCTGTAGTCATTAGGCTGTAAGGCTAGGTAGATCTGAGTGTCATCAGCATAGCTGTGGTAGGAGATTTGGTTCTTTCTCATTATTTGGCTTAGAGGGAGCATGTAAAGGTTGAACAGGAGAGGTGCCAGAATCGAGCCTTGTGGGACTCCACACGTCATGGGTGTCCACCTCGACCTATGGTCACCTATACTGACATGGTAACCTCTCCCTTCAAGGTAAGATCTAAACCATTTGAGGACTGTCCCAGACAGCCCAACCCAGTTTTCCAGCCTATTCAGAAGTATGCTGTGATCGACAGTGTCAAATGCAGCACTGAGATCCAACAATACCAGCACTGTTATTTTACCTGAATCTGTATTTAGGCGTATATCATTGATTATCTTTATAAGAGCGCTCTCTGTACTGTGATGTGCTCTGAAACCAGATTGAAAATTGTCTAAACACCCCCTGAAGTTTAAGAACTTGTTAACCTGGTTAAAAACAACTTTTTCAATGATTTTGCCAATGAAAGGGAGATTTGAGATTGGCCTGTAATTGCTCAATAGGGTGTTATCCAGGTTGCTCTTCTTCAAGAGGGGTTTAACAACTGCAGTTTTAAGTGAGGTTGGAAAAATCCCTGAGAGAAGTGAAGCATTTACCACTTTTAGAAGATCCATTTCTAAACAGGTAAACACCGTTTTGAAGAATGATGTGGGGAGCGTGTCAAGACTGCAGGTTGATGTTTTCATAACTTGCACAATTTCTTCTAAGATTTTGCCGTTAATTGCCATGAAATCAGACATAATGTCTGATTTCTTAAGTTGTGGTTGAGCTTGTTTGATATCGACACAACTTGACTGATTGGATGAGCTGATTGCCTTTCTGATATTATTGATCTTATCAGTGAAGAAATGAGCAAACTCATAACATTTGCTTTCAGAGAGGAGCTCACTTGGAATCCAACTGGGGGGGTTTGTGAGTCTCTCTATCGTTGCAAAGAGTGTGCGAGCATTATTTAAGTTGCTGTTTATAAGGCTTGAAAAGAAAGTCTGTCTAGCAGTGTTTAGTTCCATATTAAAGGCATGAAGACTGTCTTTATAGATATTATAATGGACTACTAGTTTCGTCTTTCTCCACATACGCTCAGCTTTTCTGCACTGTCTTTTCATCATTTGTACTCTAGGTGACCTTGTCCAAGATCCCTTTTGCCTGCCAGTCATCTTCTTGACTTTAACAGGAGCGATGTCATTTATGACATTCTCAATTTTAGAATTGAACAAATCAAGGAGAGAATCAACAGTATCTGCAGATATACTTGGTGCTAGCGATATGGCCTTCATAAACTGCTCACTGGTGTTCTCATTAATGTATCTCTTTCTGACAGAGACAGATCTGTCTTTAATAGCTGGAGTGATCAATATATCAAAAAAGATACAGAAATGATCAGATAGTGCCACATCCTTAACAACAGTCGATGAAATGTGTAAACCCTTAGTTATAAGTAGATCAAGAGTGTGTCCACGATTGTGTGTGGGTCCTTGAACATGCTAATTCCTTTCTTGTTAGTAAAGCTGTATTCCAGAAAGTTTGTAGAATCGATGCTGATCTTCAAGCCGTGTTGTTTGAGCACTGTGCTGATAGGCTCAAGTTAAAATTAGGGTATAAGATATAAAAGCAAGAGTGCGAAGAGCGGAGCAGTGGGCAAAGACGTCCGAACAGTAGCAAAGCAGGAAGTGAAACTGGGGCATGTGAAGAAATGGGAATCACACCTCAGCAATGACTGCAAACTGATGGTCTGGTTAGGTAGCTTTTGCATTGATGGATGGATGGATGGATGGATGGCTGGTTAGATGGTAAGTAAATGTCCCTCCAAGAGGAAGGGGATGGGCAAAGATTGTTAGATAGTCATAGATTTGTGGCAGTTATTTAAACTTCAGTTAATGAACACACAACAGAAAAAGATTTTTTAGAAGATCTTATTTCAGTCCAGTTGTGTCTTTACATTGGATTGATTTCTGTTATTTATTTAGAGTAATATTTGTATAATAATAATACTTTTATAATTATTATAATTCTTATATTTATTAATTACATACTACCATTTTAATTTATAATATTCACTATAGCTATTTATATATGGGTGAATCATTTAGTTTGGCGAGGGTGGGATGGTGCAGTTGAGGGGGGCCCGTGCCCCAGTAGAGCTTTATGTCTAGCAACTTCCCTGAGACTCACAAGGGGAACAGTGGAGATATACGGGAAGACCTGGAGCTCAGCAAACATGTAGAACTGCTTGAACAGACTGAAAAATGGAGTAAATTTCCAAAGAAATGTATTAAGATTAATTAAAGACCCGATATCTTTCTATTTGGCAGATTGGCATGGAGCATGTGGTGGAACAGGGAAACACACCTCAGTAATGATACAAGTACATTGTAATAAATTAGGTACTGCCTTAAAGTTTTAAGTTGAATCAAATTAAATTCATAAAACATTTAAAATTATATTTTTAATTACAGAGTGATAGTCGGATATTTCCTTTACACAGACAGATAGACAGACAGAATTGAACAAGCAGGTAGAGCTCTATTGATGTTTTCTTTTACAGAGTGGAGTGGAGAAACTAGGGAATGGCGAATGATTATAAATGCTCTGTTTGACTAATTCTTACGTGATTTATCAATTCATTCATGTAGCATTTCCATGATTTAGTGGAATTGAGATTGTATCTTAAGTAAACCGTGTAGTTTTTGTGCACCAGACCACCGTTTTTAGGTCGACCCGGGTAAGGTTTTTGGGTGCTCCATCTCTGCACACAGAGACTAACTTAAATTTTTGTGTTTCTCCAAGCTTCAAAAATTGCAAATTTGCTTGAGTCGGTTCTGCAGCTTGCACCATTTGAATCACATCCAGATTCATTTAAATCTGAGGTAACAAACTAAATCGAAAGCCACATGGCTAGGCTATTTACAAAACAAATTACTTTAGGATTAGGGATGTCCCGATACAACATTTTTACTTTCAATACAATACCAATATTGCAGCCTTCAGTACGAACCTATACTGATATAAATCTGATATAAGCACAAATCATGAATACTTTACTTTTATCTATTTCGTTGAGTGGAATGTATGAACGGCTAGATCAAACTGAGAACAAAAGTCAGCAACAGTAAATATGGAAAAAAACAACCAATATTTTAAATATTGGTTGCATAAATGTGAACCTTTTACATAAGAATATATATATAAAAGAATTAAAGAATAAATATTAAGACCCTGAAAAATATCTTAATTGAATAAACAAAAATATATTTTTTAAAGTGCAAAACTTTAATTAAAGGTCACTTCAGTTATTTATATTTTACCATCAGCAAATGGTAGAAACAGCTAAGAGCAGGAACATAAAAAAAAAACGTTTATTGAACAACTGCTAAAGGTTGAGTGTCCAATGTTTCAATTTCACACAGCTTTTTGATGAATTTTTGATCCAGTTTCAAGCTGAAAAATATTTTTCACACAGGGGAGCAGATATAAGTTATTGTTAAGTTAATAAAAATGTGCAGTATGGTTAGTACAAACATTTACTAATTCATTTTAAATGCATAATATATTGCACAGATTCCACCCTACTGCCCACATGGGAAAAGTACGACAATATAAATAGACACTACGGATGCACCGATCCCGATACTTGGAACGGATATCAGTTCGATACCGCATATTTTTGCTGGATCGGGTATTGGCCAGCTGGTGCAGATCCAAATCCGATCTTGTGTGTACGCTTTATTCTGTGTTTATAAGCAAACTAAGCCATGACAGTAGCCTATTATAAGCCACTAGAACGTTGTCATGCATGCCTACTATATCCTTAATGTTCTGAAGCTATTCTACAGTTTAATGTGAAGTACAGATGTATATTCACGTGGTTAAATTCATGTTCAGTTTAGCGCTTCCAGCCACTGCGCCTGTCAATCATTTTCCATTCATTCTCCATTCAAACTGCTTGTCTTATTTAAGAAAACAGGAAAAACTTTCTCCAAGACTATTTGTTCCTTCTAGTTTAAATAATTAGTGGAGAAATGCATTTAATTTTGCATTAAATGGGTTCATTTTGACCTGCAGCAGGAATTCATTTTATTGCTGTTTCTACATCATGTTGTGTCTGTTAGATCAGATAATAGAGGGGTTTAATAAAGGATTTGCCTATTACCTGCTATTTACCCACAAAGTAGGCCTACCTGAAATGTTTAATTAGAAAAGCCTCAATAATACATTGGACAGATCCTCAACGGACTTAATTCTTCCATTTGAGCAGCTGTTTTGCAAATGTCTGCAGATACCGCTCCGTAAGATTATTCTCACAAGTTTGTTTTCCTGTCCTTCAGACGGAGTTTCCTCCAAGGGGACTACTTTAAGTGTTTTTAAGCCTGGCCCATTGTGGTCAAAGTAGTTGATTAAATTAATACAAGTGAAACTGACTGGCACAATATGGTTAATTGTCATTAACAGAAAATGATTTAGCCTAATAAAGGCTACTCTGAAACTGAATATTTCAATGTAATTTTATATATTAATATTTTATATATTTTAATATTTATTTTTAACATATTTTAATTTATTTGTGTTTTGACGCTGAAGTATATAAGCGGACCTTGATTTGAACTTCTTCATCTCACGGCCGAGAGGGAATATTAAGTAAAATTGGCATCAGACAGTTTAGTTTATTTTATTTTGCATCAAATCTGCAGGAAAATATCAGGCTTTAATTTAATAAAATTAAAACAATTTTATAAGGCTAATTATTTTACCAATGATGTCAATAGTAGCCTATTGCTGATAGAAAAATCTTAATATTAAAAAGGAAAGGACAATATCACAATGAATGATTAAAGAATGCTCAAACAGCAAGCATGTTTTAGTTAGATCGTGGCATCTATCATGTATACCTATAGGTCTGTTATTTTTTTTTCTAAAGAAGATAGGCCTATTACTATTATGAGTTAACCGTTAACAGATTAATATTAAAATAATATTTAATTAAAAAAAATTAACATGCCTATTTTGTGTGACATTAAATATTGCATTTTAAAATACTGATTTATTTTAGCATGCAGAACATAACAGAGCATCTTCACGCACCTGTTTCAGCAGCAAAACAAAAACAGAATAAACTAAATCCTGCTCTAGTATTTTTTCACTTAAACAACAAATTTATATTACAAAACTAAAACACTGACTGAATCCTTTTTAAGAACTGGAATTGGTTGTTTGTCTAATCATGATTTTTTCTTCCATCAAATAAAAAATATCAGGCTACCTCAAATAGATAGCTTCACAGAAAATATGCATTTAATTAATGCTCTGCTGTAGTTTAAAATTACAAAACTAAACATTTTTAATATGATTCATTAGTTTAAAGATTGTCTTAATTATGTTTATGACTTATTTCTCTGTCTGGCGATTCACGTGTGCGTGTGATGCCTGCAATGCTGCGTTCACACCAGTTGCAGAATGCGCGTCAAGCGCGAGCGATTTACATGTTAAGTCAATGGAAACGCATGAATAGACATCCTGCGGCGCGATACGCGCGACTGGCGCAGCGCTAATTGAGCGTTTTGCGCGTTTGACACTCGAGTTCGAAAATCTGAACTTCAACAGACATTCACGCCGCGTTAACCAATCAGGAGCTTGCTCTTGTGGGGGCGTGATTGTGACATATCACATATTGTCAGTGTCCCGGGGGAAATCTTCCAGCCGACACTGATAACAGTTCATCAAACTGGGCTTGGCTCAGTCAGAAGCACCACTAAAAGCTTCCGTCATCCAGGTTCAGTTTCTGGAGGAGTTTATGAGCTCAGAGCTGGATGCACCTCTGAAAAGATGTAGTGGACTCAGACACGGCCCTAAACGTATCAACGCTGTTTTTTAGCCTTCAACAAGCACATAAACACTTATTTTCTTCATAAAATCCATGTTAGCCATTTAGCTATGAATCGAGTAAACTCAAATGTTCACGCGGCTATTTATAATAGAATAGTGCAATTTATCTGTACGTTCTGCGTCTGGTGTGAACGCAGCATAATGAAAGACAATGACAATGAACCTTTAGGCTCTATGTTGACTTTTTGTAAAGTATAGGCTACTACATAGCATATAAAAATTTTGCTGCTTACATATGATATTGCATTAATTTGCATACATGTTTTTTAAGCTGTAAAATGAAAGCCTCACTTTGATGTAAACTCAATTATGGTCAATTAGGCCTTGCTTATATATTATATCAAGAAAAACTTTGGATTTCATTGATTGATATATTAGGCTATGTAGGCTATTTAAAATTTTACATTATTTAAGAACTATTAATAACTGTAATTTTACAAATGGAAAAAAGTTGGTTTGTTGGTTGAACACTAAATCATCAATAGCCTATTCATTAAGTTTATGAAACGGCTCCTGGCAGCACAGAAGCGATCAGCATCAGTGCTGGTTTGTCAACTCGTCTGTCAAACTGTGACCAGAAATATCCTTCTTTCATTTAGCTTCTTTGACAAAATACCTCTGTATGCACGTGTGGTTGCACGGTAATGTACGTGCTTTTCCATTCCAAAAACGGAGGCGCACTGCACTGATGACAATGACAAGAAAAAAAGGAGGGCGGTGCTCTTTTTTTCAATAGGAAATGACTGAATCAGCTGAGCCGTATGTGTGCGAGTGTTCTTGTCAATGTTGTTATGATTGTCATTTTTAATAGCATAATGATTGTCAAGATTAAAGTCCATTACTCTGTTACAAACGCACCTTTTCGGTTAACCAGTAATTTTAAGCATCCCTACTAGGGGGAAAAACAAAACGCACAGTATGGGGATCGAATTGGTATCGATCGATACTCAGACTTTTGGTATCGAGATCGGATCGGTCATAAAAAAATGTTATTGGTGCATCCCTTATAGAGACAGAACTGCAAGCTCATGTGCAAAGCTCACACTGTTTATTAGAGCACTTTATCTTTCTGGGCTTTTTAAACACAAGTTTCTTATTCTTATTTAACAGACAATTTAAACAACAAAGATTTTTAGCATTTAACATTTTTTACATGACACTGTTTCTTATCAGTGTGTTAAAAAATTGACAAAAAAATAAGAAATCCACTATTTCACTCCTACTATCCATGTGCACTACTGACAGCTCTAATCTGATTCCTCCCTCCTTCACTCCCTCCCTCTTTCTCTTTCTATCTCTCTCTCTCTCTCTCTAGTCTTTGTGCTGCTTAGAGATTGAGATGCACCGGCCAAAGTTTGCATATAAAGTAATGCATAAACTCCACTAAAAAAAAACGAAAGCAGAATCTGGGACATGTTAGGCGATTTAGAAATCTTGGCTGAATGCATGTTTTAAGTCCCAAATAGAGGATATGTCCAGGAAAAAGAGGATGTATTGGCTTTGCATACTGGCTCTGGATGCTGCTTGATAGAATAGCTGTAACGGAGTTTAGAGCGTATCAGACTGCTTATATTGGAGATTTTTAACACAGTCCAATATAGTTATTTTGACTGATATCGGACCTATTTGAGCTATCAATATCGGATCGGGACATCCCTATTTAGAATATATGTGGCAAGATGGCAAGAGACTTGGGTAGGAAAATACATACAACTTTATTAAACTTTAGAAATGCATCTAAAAGTGGACAAAAATGTGTACTTTTTAAACTAATTAACCAATCAACTAGAAATACACTTTATAAACACACACACGATGTAACCATTCAAACACCTGGATTTGGGGTGCTGGAGCTTAGGCGTGACAGCAGGGGCTAAGGGCACAACAAGGCCTCCACAGCAAAGACCACCAAGACCTGTGCCACACGCACACACACAGCGCATAAACACAGTACACTTGCAAGAAAGACCTCCACCAGAAATTCATCCTGTCTTAGGTGCTCGGCTCTTGCAATACCAAAATCCAGTCAGTACGGGTTTTAAAAAAAAAAGCCACTTACACCACAAACACACAAATTCACTCCAGGCACACAATACAATGATTGTTCGAATGCTGAAAAATAACACCTTTCAATCAGCTCTCCACTAAAGTGAGCAAACACACGAACAATACAAAAAAAGATCACAAATCAACAAGGTTAGACCGTCTCAAGAAATGTATAAACAAGAAAACAATTACAAAATAAAAATACAATATAAATACAAAAAAAGCATACAAAACCATACATAATAGGAAAAAATCTAAACAAATAGCAGGAAATACAATTTTAACAAGACCTTCAAAAGCAAAATATAACAACAACAAAAAAATCTATGCAAAACTACCAATAAACAACTAAGGAAAAAAAAGGAAGACCGACAAAATAACAGTATTCAAAATCATTTGTGAAACACAGTATTCAAAAGCACTATACTCAAGCAGCCTCCCAAAGCAGCGTTCAAAAATACTAAAACAGCAGCTAGGCAGCATTGAAGCCACCTCCTAAAACACAAAGGGTGCTTTCACACCTGTGAATCAATCCAGTTGTTCGAGACAGAGATTACAATTGTTACATTGTTGCTCTTTGCTCTTGGTGTGGTTCGTTTTCACACTGCAGAGTTTCTAAATGGACCAAAAGAGCTAAAACAAGTCACGTGTGAGCAAACTCTCCTTACAATGGTCAGAGTTTCATGGTTTGTTTTGCAGAGTCCCGCTCAGCTGTCAGGGGGGTGGTGGTTTGGTGGTGTTTGACAAGGTGCGCGCGATGTGTATGAAGAGCGAGGAGGGATGTGGTGGGTTGTTTGACTTATTTGAGGACTGGAAGGTAGACATGCCGGGAGATTATCACTCCTTTGCGGGCATCCGGGTGTCTCATTTGCGGGACACTTCTGAAACTTCCGGGATACTTGACAAAAGTCTAGGTGTGAAAGCACCCTAAAATAGCATTAAAGCAGCAGTTAAGCAGCCTCCTAAAGCATTAGCATAGTTAGAAATCCCATGTAGCTACAGGTTGTCAAATGTCACCCAGCCATCACTTTCAGTCTGTAACAAGAGTTTAGCTATTAGACCAATTGCACGAGCAAGCTAGTTAAAGGATTTAAAAATAACTTATTTATTATGCAGACACTCAATTTCGCCTATTCAATAAAGCAAAAAGAACACCAACACAGGGGGAAACAGGCTTGCTCAATCGATTAAAATCTTTAAACAAATCCATTGGGTTAACCAGTTAAGCTCTGGGGCTATTTGGGGTAATTCCACCTGAAATAGGCCTTCCGAATTAAAAAGCTTCCCATACCCACATGCAGTGGTGTAAATACAAAAGTTTGGTATCATTTAAAAGGAAACCCTTTGAAATTTCATAAAATAGAGTTGAAATTGAAAACAATTGTTGTATATATTGTCTGTGTTATAATAAACACACACAAAAAAGGCTTTTTGTAAACTGTAGTTTGGAAATGTGCAAATCAGTATTGAAGAGTTCTAGCACCCTGGAAACTATTTTATTTCTTTCCAGCAGGTGTCAGCAAACACAGGAAAAATGATTTTTTTCTTTATAATGATTTATGTAAGAATAATTCTGTTCCAACTTTTTTTTTTATTTCCGCCTACCTATTTTTGAAGTCTCCCCATACCCTCAAACAGTATAATTAATGCAATATCTCAATGTCATTTTACAGAAAACCCTTTGAAATTACAAAAAGAACTGCTGAAAGTGATACATATCATTATATATGTTGTCTATCCTATGATGAACCACCTCAACACAAACCACGTTTAGTTTTTTTTGTTCTAAAGCCTCATTTAGAAAGTGTATAACTCAGGCCCTTTATGCTCCATCAAACTGCAGATTGTTTTGATTGTTACCAGCATTTGTCAGGATACACTAGAAAAAAAGAATTTTGTTTTTATCATGTAGTATGCAATAATTATGTTAGTTCAACCGAAGGGTGGGAAATCACAACTTTTTTGCTTCTGATCTGTGACTTTTACACATTCTGTTTTGGAAACCCCTCTTCCTGTTTGTCAGTCTGATTGGCTGATCAAGGCTCGCGATACATCAGCGTAAAGATGAGAATCACCTTTCCAGTGATATGTAATACATCTGGATAGGTCGAAGCTATCATATTTTCCCGAATTTTGGAATATCATGACCCTAATTTGTTGCGTTCGGCACTTACAAGACACAGCAGGGATTTACTGATGCACACTTCCTCAGAAAACGCTGAAAATTGACTCATTTTGCAGAGGACAATCTAAGGTAAAAGATGATGTAGCTTGTTTGGCTATCTGTGCTAGCTCCGGCAGCTCACGGAGCAAATAATCAATAATTCCCCTTGTATGTTTGTATGTGATTGTAAATCAATAAAAATAACGATAGATCCTTATTATTGGGAATGAGAGCTTTAATTTGATGTATAACTTGCCATTGTGTGTCTAATATTAGCGATGTAAAAAATATGCATACTGAACAATGTGCATAATCCGGGGGGTTGGGATATTATACATCGAGTGTAAATTAAGTGTAAATAATTTTGTTATTGAACAACAAATATCAAAGTGACTTGTATCAGTTGAAAAAAGACATTCTAAGCTTTCACCCAGTAGGTCATATGGTGTTGCTGATGCAGACAGACCTCTTAAATCTATAGTTATTCTCCCGATGACGTCATTCACGCAGAGTTTAAGTGGTTCGTCTACACTGTAAATTCTAACATGTTCAGTTTACTTAAAAAAAGTTTGGAAACCGATTGCCTTATTTTTGCAATATAAACTTACAAGGAAATCTTAAGTTAAGTTTAATTATTGCCTTGAAGTAAGAAAACTAAAACTTATAAAGTAAACTAACTGTTAAAAATTAAGTAAGTTTAATAGAAAATTCTAGTTAACATACTTGTCATTATTTAGTAATCTTACTTAGGGTTTTATAGTAAGATTACTTTAATAACTCTATTTAACTAATACTGTTCTACCATGTTCAGTTAACATCTTGAATGCTAGTAGTCTCAACATTGTTTTAATCCACCATTTTAAGTAATGTCAACTAAAGAAACTACGTGCAATCGGTTTCCACATTTTCTTCAATTAAACTGAACATAAAATATGTAGTTCAACCTACAAGTAATGACATTATACAGGTCTCAAATGTAAACATTTTATTTGACAAAATTAGCAGAATTTCACAATACACTTGTGATATTTTAGTATCACAATACACTTGTACACAATACAGTTTTGTAAAAACCTGTTGTAAAGTGCTGTAATATACTGTAAACAGCAATACAGACAAAAAATATAATAAACATGTTCAACCCTAAAACACAAGTTTTCGAAAAGGTTTGAAAATCTATCAAAAAAACTTTTAAATACTTGACACTTGGAAAAAAGATACTTGAATTAGTGTAATTAAACATGCCATTGCACCAGCACCTTAAACATGGCAGCATATAGACACTCACAGAGGAACAGATATTAAGCTTTAAAGCTAATTTGTTAGACTGTGTAGTTTAGATTTTCCTACAGAAAATATCACATTAGTGTGGTCAAAAGTATTGAGTTTGGTATCAATCAATACTGAAATATTAAAAATATCCATTTTCCACCAGCATTTGAGTGCTACTGAGCTCGTTCTTAAACACCATTGATTGGCCACTGTGTTCACATGCTCAACAGAAATGACTGTGATTGGCTGTGACTGTCATAGGTTTACCATTTTTCACTGAGTCCAAACAAAGTTACACAGACACTGAAGTGTTTCAAAGCCATGTCGATAGCTGATTTGTTTAGAAGCTAACATATAAGCTATCTGGTGATGAATCGACTGATCGACAGTGCTTTGAAGTTATCCAGTGTCTTTGTATCTTTGCACCTGGTGAACAGTGGTGAAGTGTGGTAAAAATAATGACCTTCAAAGCCAATCAGTCATATCTACTGAGCATGTGAACACAATGGCCAATCAGTTCTTGCAATGTTAGTGGGAAATGGATGGACTTTTTTTTTTATTTATTTCAGTACCGATTGGTACCAAACTCAATACTTTTGACAACCCTATAAATCACAATACACTTTTTTGGTAAAAAAACACTTTGTAATTAAACATGCCATTATACCTGAACCTTTAAACATAAAGCACAGCAGTATATAGGCACTCGCCGAATAAAACACATTACGCTTCCCTCCCAGCAAAAGCAACACACGTTGAACAAATTCAAATGCATTGCTCAAAGTCTTTGGGTAGTCCGAATTCAGTGTGTAAATCAAAGCAAAAAAAGAGACATACTACATGTGGCAAAGTCCATAACCACTTTTCCTTCCAGTATAAAGGCCCACATTGCATCCATAATGAGGTTCTTTAGACATCTTCACACACGACAGTCAGCAGGCCAACATCTTCTGCACTGAAGTCCGACTCTACAATTACATCCTATGAATAGAGAAAGAAAAATAAGTAAAGTTTGATATTCTAAATGGCACTAATAAAGCCTGTAGTGGCCAGGAGACCAAAAGCAGAGGTGAAAAAAATACAATTCCTTGTGCTTAATTTAGTAACACTTTAGTAGGAACCAATTACCCTATTAACTAGTTGCTTATTAGCATGACTATTTGTGTTTATAGTACATTTTACATTCAAATGCTTCTTATAAGAAGGCCTTGCTATGGTGCTCCTTCTTCAATGTAGACCAACACGATGGATTTGCCTGTACTGCTTCTACTAGGCTTGTCATGATAGTGAAATTTATTACCAATCCATATAGTAATTTTAAAAACATCCATTTCCTGCTAACATTTGAGCATTGTTGAGTGTCATTTCTGTTAAGCATGTGAACAGAATGGCAAAACAGTGCTGTTTAAAAATGTGCTCAAAAGTGCTTAAAATGTTAGCAGGAAATTTGCTGCTTAAAATTGCAGCAGAGATTGGTACTAAATTCCAGTATCTTGAACATGATACTATTCTAAAGGAACAATAATTTTTTTTAATTAAAGAAACACTGTAATGTAATAAAACAAACTGCAGTAAAAGTACTTTTAAAACATTTTCAAGAAATTAAATGCAAATGTGTGAGAGACCAATTGGTGCTACATATTCAATATAAATATTTTGTAGGGAAAACTTAATAAATTTGGAACCGATTCATGAATGCATTTGGTTTTGCTAGATTAAAGCAGTGAGTCAAGTTTGCATTATTTAGCACACTTTTTAAAAATGTATTAATAACTATTTTTTAATAAGAAAATTGATGTTTTAGTATGGCTTTTAGAACAAGGGTGCAGCCATCTACAATACCACAGCAGGTGACTTCACAGGGTTGGTTATAATACGGAGCATCTTTGACTTTGTGGCTTTTAACACTATCTTTTTACATTTTAATCCAGCAGGTTCTTTCAACTGAAATTATATTTCTCTCAACATATTACATAGGTATTACACTTATTAAGATTTTTTTTCAAGCTAATCTTCCTCCTTTTCAAAACAAGTGTGTTTAAAAATTAAAGAAATGCATTCATTACTTCACTGGCCTATGAAGCTAACTGACCCTGTGACGGCACAAGCTGCTGTATTTGCAACATAGCAATGCTCTTGCTCCAAAGGCCATAATATAACATCCCTCTTACTTTCAAATACTTACATTAAATGCATTTGTTTTTATTTTTATAAAATTGAAAATTTTTATTAATAAGTGAAGTAAACTGGAATGACTGCTTCATTTCCAGTCTAAGAAAGCAGAAACAATAATACTACTTACAAAACACATCCTGAAAATTTCTTTAGACTCATCCCTCTAAAGGACTGAAAGACCCCGGAGAACTGCTGCCAGATGACCTTGAAAAAGTAAAGACAGGTAGACATGTATTATAGCCCAATGAAAACATCAAATGCAATTTATTGCAATCAAATGCAAATTATGATTCAAAGATGATGTCACAAAAATACCTTTGAATTAACATGTTGAAAATTTCTTCTAGTTTTCTTCTGCAATTTTCTCCTGTTTTTTTTTTTTTATTTCAATCAAACGAGCAGTGTGTGTCCAATGCAGCGTAGAACTTGGATCTCACATTTCTTCCTGATATTCGATTGAATTCTGCAAAGATCCAATCAAAACATTATTAGTCATTAATAACATTCAAAAACACAAATTCACAAAATCACACAAAGTTTTGAAAGAAAACAAACCTTCTGCAGCACTTGCATCAGCTGGTGTTTCCTCTATGACTTCCTTCTGGATGTCACTGTTGTGCACAAAAACGTAAAGTGTTATTGACATGGCTAAGCGAAATTCTAAAACAAAAAACAGAAATCAGAAACACATGCAATGATACAATGCAATGCCATTTAGCAACATATGTTACACTTTAACATGACATAGTTAAATGCTCTTGAATAATAAAAGCTGCCAAATACTCCCGGCGCCTGTCATCAAAAGCATGAGCTATACTTGTCACCAAACAGTAATAAACACAACCCCAGATTAAATATAATCATGGCATTGTTGCTGGTGTGCCTTATTTTTATGCGCATTAAAAGTGGAATAAATATTTGTCTCAATTGATGTCTTTAAAAGGACACTGAACTTTCTGACTAGGGTTGCACGGTTTACCGGTACTATGGTAGTATCGTGATACTATGGCTCCAAGATACTGTCGGTGCCACTGTAGTTTGTAAACGGTAGTATTGTCATTAACAGTCTGCCTACAATACATAATGCTGCATGTGAAAAAGTCACTAAAATACTTACACGATTCAGCAACAATAGATCATTGTATTTTAATAGTCGATGGAGCCTTCTAAGGTTGTAAAACTGTAGAATTTGCGCCTTTTATAGTAGCCTATTGCATATTTTGTAATGGTTCATTTTGAATCGGAATTTGTTTATTTCTGTTCCTGTCAATATGATATAATAGCTACAACAACCGTGACAATCTATTAAAAAGAATGACTCATAAAGTGAAATTTTGAATTACTTTGGATTCTTATCCGATAATAAGTGTGAAAAAAGTATGACAGATGAAAAACCCAAAATAGCAACAGGAAACAATTTTTGACCACTTCATATAGCCTAGGTTTGTTGGAAAAATGCTCTTTTCTTTATGTATCTTTATTTTAATGTATTTTTTTTTGCTGGAATGAATACATTTTAGGTGAAGAGATGTGCAAATACTTTTTTCAACAATAAGGGAATTATTTAAATTCAAGTAGGCCTATAATAACATATACAATATATTATTTCTGACATTTTTCTTTATTTCATGGATTTAAGATATGAATTACAGTATTGCAATACTACTTGGTATCACCATACTTCAGCTGGTATAGTATTGTAACATAAATTAATGGTATCACAACACAACAACCCTATTTCTAACTAGTCCTCAGATGATTATTCAAATGGACAAAATATTCGGACTATTCTTGATCATGCAGTTCTTTGCTGAGAATTTTGTTAAATGTAATTTTAATGCATCAAACGATTTAAAATTACCCTGACACTCAGTATGGAGACAAGGTAACGTTAATAGAACAATTCATGAATATGTTCTATGGCTTGTGCGGTATTGTTCAAAAAGTTTTCTTTGATGTGTAAGTGCAAAACTTACATTTCCACTGCATATCAGCTCACAAACTGGTAGTCTGAAATAAAAAATAAATAAAGGGTATAATGATATTACAAACCAAATATGCCACTCACAATACTCTAATGGTGTGCTACATTTTAAACAACCTTGTAATTGTTCAAATTTATTTGCCCTAAATTGTTAAAAATTAGTGAAACTTCTTTAAAAATGCAAACTAACAGGTTTAACAAAGCCTGTTTCTTTACAGAAAGTTTGCTTATAACAAAGGCTTGTTGATGCCTTTGTGTGATATTGAGCAAACAAAGGGATGTTTCTGTGCTTGGTTGTACGAGTTATACCACTTCATCATTAACGTTATCCATCACACATATTCAGTCGCGTCTGGTCAGATTTATTTGTCATTACAGCAGTACAAAACACTCAATAACGTAACGGCAACACTGGAATAAACCTTCAAAACGGCATAAAGAAAAGACAAATAGCATATAAAACAAATAAGTGAGTTAATTAAATATCTCTCGCATTTTCATAAGTTTAACTTTAAGTTTCATAGGGATTGTTAGCATAAGCACACTTTAGCATCATGTGTAAATATGTATCTGCCTCATACAGTGACACGAATCGTAATCGCATCGAAATCCTAAATTACCTACGACACTCACGGGTCCATTTTGAGCTGAAACTGCTTTATAATGTTCTAAAAGCCTCGGCGGGTTAAAACTGCTGCTGCCCCGGCGATCATGGAGAAAAAAACGACTGGTCTGGTCATGAGCCGCTCGCTGACGCCGGACCGAATCACAGCTGATCTCCTCACCTGCTTCCTGCAGGTGATCTCATAAAAGTAAATCTTAAAAAAAAAACACGCATATTTTCGTCACAACAAGCGCCACTAAAGTTCAGCGATAACTAACGTTACTGTATTTGTAATGCGGATAAATAGGTTTCGTTTTCTTTTTTAAAAATGTAGACCTACAGCTATGTGTTAACTTTACATCTATTTGAACGGATCATTGCGCGCGCTCTTGCTCTCTCAGTGCATCATTTAAAATGGCGCGGCCCGCTCTTTTAGAGCATAACGCCCACTTTACAAATTACTACTAACTTTACAAATTATTAATAGTTATTATAAAGGACTAAGCAGCTAAAAATAGCTTATCTAGTAAAGTAGACAGTATTGCAAATAACGTGCAGTGGTCAAAACGTTTAGTCACAACATCATGGGCTATTAATTCACAAAACAGCAAACAATTTCACAAAGTGCAGGAAATAAACATATTACTGATACTACACAAATAAAATCAAAGGAGTAATTAAAACGAAAAGTTTACCTTGATTTACAGCTGTACATCTTCTCAATATGAACTCCTGTCCTTCAATGGCGGTGCTGGGTGGCGGTTGGTTGTGACTCAGGATGGGGGATGGGAAATCACCACCCAGTACGCATGCGTAACAGCATGGCTTAGCCCTTATAAGCAATTTTACTCAAATTACATTAGTTATGGGAACTTTATACCTTACTATGTCAGCAACACTAATGCATTTCTAGTAAACTCAACAATTAGCTTAAAATTAAGTAAACACACTAGAATTTTGACAGTAAGGAATACTATTCGCATTTACAGTGTAAGGTTACTAAGTGTAACCGTGGTTCCCTGAGAGAATGGAACGAGAAATTACGTATAGGGAAATCCCTTTCCTCGAAAATGCTGAAGCCTGATTGAATCACTCTTGCTTTGCAATAGTCAATGGCATCCAAGCACTTGTCCTAAAAGCGGGCTCGGCCTCTATAAAGGCGGTGTTGGGTGCCAATTTACCTCAAAATCTTTCGACTAGGTGAGCACTTAGGAAATGAATCTGATAAGGTTTTCTGTATACATGGCAGTTTGCGTAATGTCACGTTACCTTCTCTCTGGGAGCCACAGTTACACTCCGTAACCGGAGACGTTCCCTATCGAGTCGGTCTCTCAACATTATGTATGGGGAACGTAGAAAACCCCGCCGTGTGAAAAACTAACTACTTCTTGAAAAAGCCATTATAATACGCAGCTTACCTAGCCAACACTTTGTGCAATGCTCTGCAACTTTGAACAGGCATCGGACCTAGTTGAACACCACGAGTGAGTGTTGGCACTGGGCCAAGTCTACGCTGATGACATTAGCTCCTTCCTCCTGCACACTTACAAGAGTGTATCATGATGGAGTAAAGTGAGAGGCAACAATATGATGGTGCACACATATAAAATGCCGACTTATATTGGTGGGCATATTAATAGATAATAAAACATGTTCATTGTTATAGGACTTTAGGCATATGATGGTACTAGAGGCTTACTATTACATCTCTATACATAAGCAGCGGGTAACGGTTGTTCAACGACCTGATTGAAACACTCGCATAAACGGGCGTGTCTCTAAGCGAATTAACCGTCTAATGGCTGTCCAGCCTTTTCCTGCACAGACAAAACGTGTGGTGCTAAAGAAGGAACAACATTAATAAGGTTTTAAAACGGTTGTAAAAAAGAATGTATTCTGTGATGACCAGTCAGCTGCAAGGCAAATGTCTTGAATAGACATACTTTTTAACTATGCACACGATGATGCCAGACTCCTAGTGGAGTGGGCACGCACTCCCGCTGGGCAGTCGAGTCCCCAGGAAACATAATATATGATAGTCTCTGTTTCGATAGCAGGCTGCCTTTCTTAGCATCCGCAAAACACACTAAAAGCTTTTTCGAAGATTGGAACTGGCTAGTTCTGTCCACGTAAGCACGTAGCGCACGAAGGGGGCATAAGACATGATTGTGTAAGGTGGTAGAGGCTGAATCGCTGGGGTAAAACGCCTGAATTGTGATAACCTGGGCTGTGAATGACGTTGAGAGCACTTTCGGTATGTAGCCAGGTCTGGGCGTGAGCTCACTCTACGCTGACTTGCCACACATGCAGATTCCACAGCTCCGGCTTCGGATGCCAAATGGTGCTTCTGGCCTGTGCTTCCCGCCTTAATGGAATCCTCTATAGGATGCTGACGTAGATTCACCAACTCCGGGAACCATGGTTGTTTGCCGTGTCCCCCTTCAGGGGGGCGGCCGTTAGTGAGAAAAATAGAGGATAGTGGGTGTTCTCTTCCGATGCGAACAGTTTGATCTCCGCCTGGCCGAATCGTTTCCAAATCATTCCCACTGTCTGGGGATGCAGTCTCCACTCTCTGTGGATAACGCCACCTCTGGACAGCATATCCGCACCGCAGTTCAACCTGCCCAGTACATGCACTGCTTGAATTGACAGAAGTGTCCAATCCGCTCATAAATCAGACGCCTCGCCGGACTTTGTAGGGCACGCGAATGCACTCCTCCGTGGTGATTGGTGTAAGCCACCACCGCTGTGTTGTCCGTTCGGATCAAAACGTGCCAGTCTTTCACGAACGGAAGAAACTCATACAGTGCAACTGCTGATTGCTCATCCACGCGCCAAATGCTGGTCTGCCATCGCAGAGGGCTCCCCAGCCTGCCAGTGATGCATCTGTGGTCACTACTATCCGCCTGGTCTCATGGCCCATGGTCATCCCTTGCTCGTGCATAGCAGCATTGAACCATGGTGCTAGTGTTTCCAGACAGGAGCGTGTTATGACAAGATGCTCCGTTCCAGTTTTCCATGCTAGCTCTGGTACACGAGTTTGTAACCACAGTTGCAGCGGCCTCATATGTAGCAGACCCATTCAGCATACATTGGCTGCAGCTGTCATCAGCCTTAACAACCATTGAAATATTTTTAGGGGAACTGCTTTGTCATCCACAAAAACAGTCAGTGTATCTCGGATAGACTGAATTCTCTGATCCGACAAACGAGAGGTCATTGTGCGTGAGTCTAAAATAATTTCAAAGAATGTAATCGACTGACTGGACTGTAGCACACTCTTCTGCATGTTCATAGACAGGCCTAGGTGCACTAGATGTGCGAGAAGCTTGTGTTTGTGGTGTTCGAGCACGATTTTCGACGAGGCGATAACAAGCCAATCGTCCAGGTAGTTCAACACATGCATGCCACTTATCTTCAGTGGTGATAGCGCTGCATTCATGCACATTGTAAACGTGCGGGAGGTGAGCGCCAGCCCGAACAATATTACTTTGAATTGGTTAGTGACACCCTCGAAAGCGAACCGTAGAAAGCGTCTGTGATGTGGAGCTATTTGAATGTTAAAGTAAGCGTCTTTCAAGTCTACGGCTATAAAGTAGTCCTCGGGCTGAGTCTGCGCAAGAATATGCTTTACCATTATTATTTTGAACATGCGCTTCGCTAATGCCCTGTTCAGCAGCCGTAAATCCAATATCGGCCGCATTCCCCCGCCTTTTTTGGGGACATGGAAGTAACGGCTCTACAGCCTGCATTCTCGCTGCGCTTAGGGCACTATCTCGATTGCTCGTTTGGCTAAGAGCACAGATATTACCTCTCGAATCAGAAGCTCTCAAAGCTCTGCTCTGACACTTCTGACATAATCACGCCGCTGAAGCGGGGCGGTCTGAGCAAATTGGAGCATGTAACCGTGTTTTATAGTTTTGATAACTCAATCTGACACCACCTGGAGCGTTGCCCATGCGCTCAGGTAGTTCGATAATGGCTGTTGCGCTGTTTGCAAAGGCGAGAGCTGTGTGCCAGTTGCCAGTGAAATAATGCCGTCTAAATGAATGATGGGTGATGGTGCGTCCGCAGCTAGGTGCGCAGGGACAGACACATCTGCTTTAGCCCGATCTATAGGGTGTAGAGGAAAAGAGCCCTTTTGATGAGGTATGTTTGGTTTTTTGTTTATTGCATTCAAACAAACTAACAATATAACATTTGCACAAACACATCACCCTGAGAGGGAACACTCTCTTGTTCGCCAGTCCGCCAACGTCTGCAGACCATGCTCTTTTCTTGGCACCGGCATCAGGAACGCTGCACTTCTCTGCTCACCAGATGTGCCTACTGATAGGGGGCCGGCTTCACCCGATTTCTTGGTCTGCCTCTGACAAAGCGGTGGCTCAGAATCATGTGCATGCACTTGGGCCTGGAGCGGTGCCCGACTGGCATATCCCGATGGGTAGTGAGTGGTAGCCTCATTTGTCTGCCTCCTCCACTGCTGTCAGCAGTGGGGTCCCCTGGGCATGAGCGCGAGCTGAATGATGTGCGCGCCATGACTTTGTGAGCTCGTCATGGAGCTCCGGGAAGAAGGTCTTTGCAGAGTGTCAAACTGAAGTCCCATCACCCAAAATTCATTGGGTGTCATTGGCCAGCCTAGCGCGAAGGGTCTTGATTGGCAGGTCCTCACAGGATCAGCAACCAGACCCTTCCAATGCTGTTTCAGCGTGTGCGAGGCCCAGACACAGCACGCATTCCACTTGAGCATGGGGAAACTCGATGGGCCCACCGCATAAGTGATATCCTCTTAGTGACATTTTTCTTTGCCGGAACACAGGAGGGGATTTCCCCCGTCTGTCCACTCTTGGCGCACAAATCAATGGCAATTGAGTTCTTAGCTTCAAAATAACAGGCTCCAGGTGAAGAAGAAAGATATTGAGGTAAATTGGCGCCCAACACCGCCTTTATAGTGGCCGAGCCCACCTTTAGGATGAGTGCTTGGACACCATTGGCTATTGCAAAGTAATAGAGTGATTCAATCAGGGTTCAGCATTTTTGAGGAAAGGGATTTCCCCATATGTAATGTCTAGAGACCGACTCGATAGGGAACAGCGATTTCGTAATGCAGAGTGAAATCGCGTACAAACTACTGGCTGGCTGCAAGGGGGGAGGAAACAAATAAAAGGATTACCACTTTACAGTCACTTTCAATCAGACAGCGAATGAGTCCGTTACCTGTAGAGTGGCAGCTTAGGACGTAAACCAGCACCGAAACTCCTAGGAGACATAACGCTAAACGACACATACAAACATAAGCTTTCCAAAGATGCAAACCATAAACAAGCCAGCTGTCATCCAAATACCTGCCAGCGAGTGACTATGACCTAGCAGGAAGTGACCAGTCGGAAGGGGCGGTACTCGTGACAAACCATCGTTGTTGTCATTTTATATCATCCCACACTGATTACTAATAGGGAAGAAGATATGCCACCAGCCAACACAAAGAGGCGGCACTAGTCTGGCCACATATATATATATATCGAAAACACGCATTATTTTACAAAACTATGAACTCGTTAGCATGTTTGTGATTATTATTTTACCAATGAGGCTGCATGGGGAAATTCCTGAACTGAAATGCCAACAGGACTGGTCTGCAAAAGCACTTCTTTTGCTTGTATCTGCTTTAGAGCTCCACAATTTGTTAGATTCTTAGCATCTGATGACGTAATGCACTAAACATACAAATCGCAACAGTGTGATCATACAGTACTGTGAACAGCCAATGCTGGTCACATAGGTGTTTTCATACACGTCAAAGATTAGGAGAGGGTTCATTTATTTATTATTCAGCGATTCCTCCGTGTACCACTAGAAGGAAGCCCGCATACCACACTTTGAGAACCACTGGTATAGATAGAAAGGAACAAACAGGTAGAACTGCTTGAACAGACTGAAAAATTGAGTAAATTTACAAAGAAATGTATAAAGATTAATTAAAGACCTGACAAGTACATTGTAATAAATTAGGTACTGCCTTACATTTTTAAGTTGAATCAAAAATTATATTTTTGATTTATTACAGAGTGATAGTCAGATATTTTCTTTAGACAGAGAGACAGATAGGTAGACAGACAGAGTGGAGAAACTAGGATATGGTAAATTATTATAAATGCACTGTTTGACTAATTCTTACGTGATTAATCAATTCATATGTGCAGTATTTTCATGATTTAGTGGAATTGATATTATGGGCTCTATTTTGACGGTCCATGCGCAAAGCGCAGGGCGCAAACGCTTTCAGGGCGTGTCAGAATCCACTTTTGCTAATATAAGGACGGAAAAATCCGCTTTGCGCCCTGGCGCATGGTCTAAAAGGGTTGAGTTTATTTTCTTAATGAGTTATAGGTGCTTTTGAGAATAAACCAATCAGAGACTCATCTCCCATTCCCTTTAAGAGCCAGTTGTGTCGCGCCATATGCACATTTGCTATTTACATGACGTAAAGTAAGTTTAAGTGGAAAAACTGAGCATTTCACTTGCAAGAAAACAGTTAAACAGAGCATCTGCAGCGTGAGAATGAGAGCTACAGTAAGGCATCTCATAATCTACTTTCACTTTCGCTCTCGTGGATAGGGAAGCTTCTTGTACGCACATATCCATTAGCCTATACATAATTAATTTCGTTTGCTAGGCGCAAAGATTTGTTTCAAAACTATTTCTAAATTCAGTTCTAATTTCAAGCAAACTAATAAATAAACAATAATAACGAAGTGTGGTCAAAAAACTGAGTTATATCCTAATACACATGCTGTGCCCCATATGGTCTGAAACCTGACAGGCGGGCAAATCTAAGCTTGTTTTTAATAAAACAAATACAAATATGGATATAATAAATAATACTGCTTATTATTACATTATACAAAAGCAAATTGTTATGAATGAACTGAAAAAGCCTCCCAAGATGAAGAAGACATGAAGGCAGTGGTTTTTAAATTTATGTAGGCTAGAAAATAATATTTTGTAATATTTTAATCCTTTATATTTATATCCTATATATATCCTATATATATATCCTTAATATTTAAATTATTTTTCATATTTAAATATATTTGCGTATTGGTCTATGTCACGGGTGAGGCCAGGCTCGCTCCACCTACGCCTGCAGTTACGGAACCCTTAAATCCTTCATCTGATCTTTGTCTTCTTCCACCAGCTCCATATTCCGGAGAACCTCTGATGTGTCTCTCGTTCATCACGAAGTGTTGAAAAAGCCAAGGGGGCTTTTGTTATTAATCTCCTCTCTGGCAAAGCGGCCTTATGGGGGACAACAGTGTGGGATCAAAAGCTCCCTTGCTGCGAATCCTTCACGGCTTTCACGGAGGAGTTGAAGAAGGTGTTCGACCGGGCAGCCTCTGGAAGAGAAGCGGCACGCTTCCTGGCTGATTTACGTCAGGGCAAGCGAGTGCGGCCGATTATGCTATTGAGTTCCGCACGTTGGCAGCGAAATGCGGATGGAACACGGAAGCTCAATAGGATATGTTTTAACACGGTCTTTCTGAATATATCCTTGACGAGGTGTATACTTTGAACCTTCCCAATACCCTAGATGGACTCATCGATCTGGCCATCTGGTTGGACAATCGGTTGGCCAGGAGGGAGCCGCGCTATAGGCGGATGACGTCACATGTTCTCGGAGGGTTTTCGTCTCCTCCTTCCGGAACCATGGAGGTAGTAAATTCTGATCCGGAGCCCATTCAAGTGGGTAGGTCTCGCCTTTCTCTGCAGGAGAAGCAACGAAGACGATTAAAGGGTCTTTGTTTTTACCGCGGAGGGGCGGGGCACATTGTGGCTTCCTGTCCTTTAAAAGCCTCCACCCGTCAGTAGGTAAGAGGTTACTGATGGGTGGGATTAATTTAAGGGAATCCTCTGTTGCTGTCACATCACTTCCTGTCACATTGTCTTGGGCTGAAATGACTAAGAACTGTCAGGCTCTCGTGGATTCACAAGCAGAGGGGAATTTTATTGACAAGTTTTGCTTATAATTTAAAACTTCCTGTGATTCCCCTGAGTCAGTCTATTTCTGTGCATGCTCTTTGAGGGCTCTTCCTTCCCTCTATCACTCACTCCACAGGTCCCATCAGACTGACTACTTCAGGCAATCACTCTGAACTTATAACTTTTTTTTAACAGACACCACTAATTCGCCAGTGGTCCTTGGACATCCGTGGATGGTTCTTCATAAACCTCACATTAATTGGGGCCAGAATGCTGTCATGTCTTGGAGTAATCAGTGTCATTTATCTTGTCTCGTGTCTGCTCGTTCGGCTGTGCCTTCTTCTGTGTTTCAGGAGGAGCGTGTGGATCTGTCAAACGTGCCAAGTGAGTACCATGACCTGAAGAGAGTGTTCAATAAGTCTCGAGCTGCTTCTCTTCCTCCTCATCGTCCCTGTGACTGTGCTATAGACTTATTGCCAGGTACGTCTCCGCCTAAAGGCAAGTTATACTCGCTTTCTGTTCCAGAGAGGGAGGCCATGGAGAAATATATTTTTGATTCTCTAGCGGCTAAGATCATCCGTCCCTCTTCATCACTGGCGGGGGCGGGATTTTTTTTCGTAAAAAAGAAGGATGGTTTCCTCCGCCCATGTATTGATTATCGGGGGCTGAACAACATCACGGTTAAGAATACTTATTCTTTGCCGCTGATGTCTTCAGTCTTTAAGGGTCCGCAGGGGACATCTTTCTTCACGAAATTATATCTTCACAATGCCTATTATTTGGTTCGCATTAAAGAGGGTCATAAATGGAAATCTGTGTTTAAAACCCCCAGGTTGCATTTTGAATATTGTGTTCTTCCGTTTGGACTTTCCAATGCTCCTGCAGTTTTTCCAAGCATTCGTTAATGATGTGCTGCGAGATATGACAGATCAGTTAATTTATGTCTATCTGGATGACATTTTGATATTTTCTCGTTCTCTCCAGAAACATGTGCAGCACGTCAGGCAAGTGCTTCAGAGGCTACTAGACAATGGGCTTTATGTCAAGGCGGAGAAATGTGTTTTTCATGCACAGTCTGTGCCTTTTTTGGGACATATCGTGTCAGTCGATGGGGTTCACATGGATCCAGAGAAGGTTCAGGCTGTGGTGAATTGGCCAACTCCAGATTCTCGCAAGGCCCTGTAGAGGTTTCTGGGTTATGCCAATATTTACCGGCGTTTTATTCACAATTTTAGCCAGCTCGCCGCGCCTCTGACTGCCTTAACCTCCCCCAAAACTCCGTTCAGGTGGCCGAGCGCAGCGCAAGCTGCGTTCACCAAATTGAAGTCTTGTTTCGTTTCTGCACCTATTCTCGTTGCTCCTGATCCTTCTCGGTAGTTTGTGGTGGAGGTTGATGCGTCAGAGGTGGGGGTGGGAGCCATCCTGTCTCAGCGATCCGCTTCGGATGGCAAGATGCATCCCTGCACGTTTTTTTCTCACCGTTTATACGCCGCTGAACATAATTATGACATTGGTAACAGGGAGCTGCTGGCAGCGAAGCTCGCGCTGCAAGAATGGCGTCATTGGTTGGAGGGTTTGGGGGTTTCCTTTATTGTTTGGACCGATCACAAGAATCTTGAATACAATAAATCTGCCAAACGTTCTAGGCAGGCTCGGTGGGCATTATTTTTCGGACGTTTCGATTTTATCATTTCTTATTGATCAGGATTCAGGCTTGTCATCCGAGGGTGAGTCGTAAATATTTTCTGGTTAAACAACGATTCTGGGGGCCAACTATGGCTTGTGATATACGGGAGTTTGTTTTGGCTTGTTCTGTTTGTGCCGTTTCTAAGACTTCCAATCGTCCTCCCGCTATGCTCTTTTAGCCGCTGTCAATGCCATCGAGACCCTGGTCGCACATATCGCTAGATTTTGTCACAGGACTCCCGCCATCCTGTGGCAATACAGCAATTTTGACCGTGGTGGACCGGTTCTCGAAGGCTACTCATTTTATTCCTCTGCCCAAATTACCCTTAGCCAGAGAGACATCGGTTGCTGTCATTGATCACGTCTTTCGCTTACATGGCCCCCGTCGGACGTGGTTTCTGACAGAGGACCTCAATTTATCTCTAAATTTTGGAGAGAATTCTGTCATTTATTAGGGGCCACTGTTAGTCTTTCTTCTGGTTTTCACCCTCAGAGTAACGGACAAACCAAAAAAGTCAATCAGGATCTTGAACGTATGTTACGATGTCTGGTATCTCAGAATCCCTCCTCCTGGAGTCAGCAGCTCTCATGGGTTGAGTACACACATAACTCATTACCAGTGTCCGCTACAGGCCTGTCTCCGTTTGAGTGTAGTCTAGGTACCTATTTTTTCCATTCTGGAATCAAAAGTCGCGGCCCCCGCCGCCCATGCCTTTGTCCAGAGGTGTCCAAAGCCGATCGCCATCGGTCTAAGCCTCCCGTTTTTTTAGTTGGTCAAAAAGTGTGGCTTTCATCTAAGAATATTCCTCTCCGTTCCATCTGTAATAAGCTTGCTCCCAAATTTATTGGCCCGTTCACTGTCACAAAAATTATTAGTCCAGTGGTAGTCCGTCTTAAACTTCCTCCCGCGTACAGGAGAATACATCCCGTGTTTCATATTTCTAAATTAAAGCCCGTTTTTCATACGCCATTAACCCGTATAGACACTCCGGTAGATTGGGAGACCACATATTCGATTAAGTGCATTCTGGATTCAAGACGGAGGGGACGAGGATTTCAGTACTTGGTGGACTGGGAAGGTTACGGTCCAGAGGAGAGAAGTTGGGTTCCTGCAAGAGACATATTGAATCACTCTCTAATCGATGATTACAATCGCCAGGTAAGTTTTTCTGGGAGCACCAGGAAGTGCTCTTAGAGGATAGGTTACTGTCACGGTTAATGATGCATGCGCTCTTTCTGTCATGTCACGTGGGATTGTTTTGTATTCTTTCATGTACTGCTGTTGTTTGTTGTGATCACGTGACTTACTAACTAGGATCATCTGGTCTGTTTTCAGCCAGCTGTTGGCACTTAGCTTCTGCTATTTAAGAAGCGTCATTATGTGCTTCATTATCAGTTCGTTACTTTTGTTTATAGTTTCTCTGTGTGTCTTGTCAGGACCCTTGTTTATCTGGTTGCTCTTGGACTCTCGATTAACCCGATTCTGTGACTGCCCTTCCTCCCCGTCGCTGGATGTTTATATTGTTACTCGCGGAACTTTCCTGACTTTCCATTAAAATTTTACTTGCAATTGAATCCATCTACCTAGTGTGTTTTCCTGAACGTGACAGTCTACGTCTTGTTTGTATTAAGCAGTGTTTAAGCAAGGCGCATAACTAACACGCTCTGCGCTGGACTTTAGACCGCTTTGTTTTGGTCTATTAAAAAATCCTAATACAGTTTCTCAAAATAGAAATGCGCCAGCAATGTGCCTCAGAACGCCTTCCTTTTTAGACCAGAACACCTATGGGCGCAAATATGAGCACAAATGCATTTGCTATTTAAACAGCGTGGCGGAAAACGTCAAAACGACTCTTGCGCCAATCTGAAACTAGCAAATAATAATTGCGTCTCACCTTGCGCCACATTGCGCCAGGTGTATGATAGGGCCTAAAATCTTAAGTAAACCATGTAGTTTTCGTAAACTTTTTTACAATACTATGAACTCGTTAGCACGTTTGTGATAATTATTTTACCAATGAGGCTGCATGGGTAAATTCCTGAACTGAAATGCCAACAGGACTGGTCTGCAAAAACACTTCTTTTGCTCGGATCTGCTCGAGAGCTCCACAATTTGTTTGATTCTTAGCATCTTAAGACGTGATGCACTACATACAAATCACAACAGTGTGATCATACAATACTGGGAACAGCCAATGCTGGTCACATCGATGTTCTCATACACGTCAAAGATTAGGAGAGGGTTCATATATTTTTAATTATTATTCAGTGATTCCTCCGAGTACCACTAGAAGTAAGCCCGCGTAACACAATAAAAAGGCATTGTCTGTGTCAGGTTTTTCCTTTTTCAGCTAATGGAGAGCAGGCAGAAGAGGGAGATTCACAAGAGAATCGGTAGACATTTAAAAAAAAAAAATGCTGGAGAACAGCAGGTGGGGTTTTGCCGGGGTGGTCTTTGTCTTTTGCAGGTTGGAGTGGAGCAGAAGAAGGAAACTCACAAGGGGAACGGTGAAGATATACTTGACGACCTGGAGCTCAGCAAGCAGGTAGAACAGCTTGAACAAACTGAACAGTGGAGTTAGTTTCCAAAGAAATGTATTGAGATTAAAGACTTGAAATCTTTCTCCTGTATTTTGCAGATCAGAATGGACCACATAGAGGAAAAGGGAATCACACACCTCAGCATCGACTGGATGGTCAGGAATTTAATTTTAAAAAATGACAGACAGATTGATGGGTGCATGGATGGACGTCCTTCCAAGATGAAGGAATCTAGTCTAGTTATCTGTATCAGGATTTTTTTTCAGGAAATGGAGAGAAAGAAGGCAGAAGAGGGAGACTAACAAGAGCATTGGTGGAGAACAGCAGGTAGGTCTTATAGATACACGGATACTGACGGACAGATAGATAGATAGATAGATAGATAGATAGATAGATAGATAGATAGATAGATAGATAGATAGATAGATAGATAGATAGATAGACAGACAGAGCTCTGCTAGTCGTGTCTTTGTCTTTTACAGACTGGAGTGCAGCACCTCAGCAATGACTGGACACTGATGGTCAGGAATATCCTTTGAAAACAGAAAGATGTGTGCATGGATGGATGTCCTTCCGAGAGGAAGGGGGTGGTGGTGGGCATAGGTTGTTAGATGTCTTGTCTGTGGCAGTTATTTACACTGTAGGTAATAAAACCTCAACAGGCAGAGGAGGGAGACTCACAAGACTCACAATGGTGAATATTTTTCCAAAGAGCGCTGGAGAACATTTGTTTATTGCTGGAGATTAGCCAGCAAGTAAAGCTCTGTTAGTCTTGTTTTTGTCTTTTGCAGTTTATACTGGGGCATGTGAAGAAATGGGAATCACACCTCAGCAATGACTGCAAACTGATGGTCTGGTTAGGTAGTTTCTGAATGGATGGATGATGGATGGATGGATGAATGAAAAATAGATGTCCTTCCAAGAGGAAGGGGGTGGTGGTGGGCTTAGATAGTTAGCTAGATGTCTTGTCTTTGGCAGGTTTTTCTTTTTCAGGTAATAGACACACAACAGGCAGAAGAAGGCAGCTCAGCAGGCATGTAGAGCTCTGTTAGTCATGTCTTTGTCTTCTACAGACTGGAGTGCAGCATGTGGAGACAAATAGGAATCACACACTTCAGCAATGACTGGACACTGATGGTTAGAGGTTAGGTATTTCCTGATTTGATGGATGAATAAATGAAAAATAGATGTCCTTCCAAGAGGAAGAGGGTGGAGGTAAGCATAGATTGTTAGATGTCTTCTCTGTGACAGTTATTTAGACTGTACACTAGGGATGTAACGGTATCAGAATTTCACGGTACGGTAATATCTCGGTATGAATGGCACGGTACGGAATTTATTGAATCATTTACAGGAAAAACAAAACTAATGAAAATACCCCAAAAAAGTGCCAAAAGTGTCAATGACATACAAATTAGCCATCTATCTGTAAGCTTTGAAACAGGAACTTCAATTTTTCAATTTTAATAACAAAAAATTATTAAACCATGTAAAAAAATAAAGTTTCAATTTAGTATTGTTGAAAACTCATCACATTCAACATTTAATCACTCACTCACTTAGATAGAGATGGGTTTTAAGGAAAATTATATAACTATAATCTGGTAAAAGCTGGTATCTCTGGGCATTTACAATGTCCCCTGCAACAGAAAAAAAAACCCTCTCATTTGGGACTGAGGTTTCTGGGACAGATATTTGACTTGGCCCAGGTTGACTGCAGTGGGTAACGTTGTGCATTGTCTTTTCTCCCACTTGAGAGGACAAGCCATGAGTGAGATAGAGGTCTCTTTGCGGTACAAGTCAATGTCTTCATCAATCTGAACAGTGTGCTGTATTCTGCAGTCCCCATGACCGTTATTAGTCGTATTCCCCAACTTGCAGGCAAGTGCACGCATAGGGCTCAACCTGTGCAGTGCACATGCCCTTTTTAGTCTTGGATAGAAAGTGCCCTTCCAAAACGATTAAAAGTGCCCCCGCGACGCGACACACCCGCCGTCCCGCCCGACGCGACAACACCGCTATTCAGTACACACGTGGCGTCAACAACACCCCCAACCGAAATGCTTCCATACATCCGATTTAAAACCCGCTTTAGGTTCGATCATTTCCAGCTCTTTTTCATCCCCACTATTAGCAGCACACTCCATTTCCGCATTACTGGATCTGTAGCGACAACAGACCGCAAAGGATGATGACCATGCCTGGGCTGATGGGAATTGTAGTTTCCGCTACCTCCCATTCGCTTTATTCGCCTGAGCAAATTTTCTCAGAAGACCTATTGTTTTATCGAGTCGTGCGACTACGGTAATATTGAAAAAAATTGCTATAGAGTGGAGGAACTATGACATCAATTTGTATGTAAAAACCCGGAAGCGAGTTAGCATTTTAGCAATTCCGGTTCCCTCGTCCCAAAGTCAATGGGTTTTTTCAATGGGGTTTCAGTAAAATCGCTTAAATAAGGTTCGTGGCAAACACAAACTTAAGATACTTTCACGTTTTGTTCTAAGACATAAAACACATCAGTTACAGCACACTCTTGAATTTTTAAATCGGTTATGCTTCTTTAAAAATACGGTTGCTATCAAGTTGCTAAATGGGACTACAGGTGGTGTCGGAGACATTACACGTCATCGAGCTGATCTGGTCTGGAGTGCAGCCCGCTTGTGTTGGGCATTTGGATTTGTCTGCTATTTAGGTATTTTCATGAAAATTATTTTATAGTTTGTTGTATTTTTCTAATTGGGAATTCAGATTGTGTGTAGATAATTCCTTCACTTGTAAAGGCTGTCGAGACAGATTCATTTCTTGATCATTTATTTTAATAAACAATGTTATGAACATACTGCTTACTAGTGCAGCCTGTCTCCTGCTCGCAGTAATGCAAACGTATGAATAAATGTGTCAAATACATGCATGTTAACTGTCATTTTCATGTGATCAAGTGATTTTTCTTATTTTTTTTCTTCATCTAAACACGTGTCATAACTGCAATATTTACACTCCTCCATAAAATGTATAGCAGATGTGACTGTATGGGCTGCTTTTCGCTGTACTTAGTGACACAAAGGGAATATTGAATGTTGCTCTGTGTCCATGATGATGGAACTTGCAGGCATTTGATAGACTTGTTCCTCCTCACGCCACATTTCTGTCGTCTGTTAAGGTAAGCAGGCTGTGTGCACGCGAGCGATACACTTATTTAAATATGTCTTAATATAAAAATATGTAACGTTAGGCAGATTTATATACACAATTTCAAAACTTTTAGAACAACCGTAAAGCAAAACAGATGTATTTCCCACGTAAAAACGATCCAAAAGGCACGTAGGTCTATGTGTTTTTTCGTATTTATTTGTTTATAATATAGAGCGTGGATTATAATATAATAAACAGAGAGATTAACTCTTTGTCATGGACAATATTTCTAAAAATGAGCTTGAAAAGTTGCCTGTAGCAGGGTGGGGCTGACTTCACAGGTGAGCGCCCCGAGGGCTCTGTAGTCCGTTAATAGCCTAATGTTAGCTTTTCAATTCTATCGTTAGTATTTAAGATCCAAAAGTGCTTTAAGTTGTATTGTCGTGTAAGGATTACCCGACTGGACAAAACGTGTAAGTGTAATGAACAGTGTTTGAACACAGAGCTTATTATTTGCAATCTTCGAAAAGCCTATGGGAAATTACCATAGGGATTTTCACGAGGGAACCAGTTTTATGCTAGCAGCCGATTAGCCTACAAAGTGACGTCATAGTTCCTCCACTCTATTGCGGTATGACGATATTTGCAATACCGTTACATCCTTCTGTACACTGTTAACCCTTGCTGTAGATTATGCATTAAATAACCCTAAAATAGTGTTTTGTCGTAATACCTCTAATCCTTTATGTGGCTGTTTATAGAGAAGTGCATTTATATTAAGGCAGAAAACAATGATTCAGGCATTAACACACACATACACAGGCTGTCTTGTTTTACTCTAAACACAAACAAGTTACCTTTTAAGGGAGGTGTGTCTGATTGGGGTTGGAACTAAACTTTGCAGGACACCGGCCCTTCAGGACCCAGTTTGGACATGCCTGATTTAGTGCAATAACACATCCTTAAGTTTGCAATGTCTGAGTTTTTCAGTTTAAAAGTAAATCAGGTTTAAATGGCGAGAGTTCCTGTGGGGACAAAAGTCACACTTCTTTATGTCCCACTGCTTATATACAAACCTTATTTTTCACTTTCACATTAGAGTTTGCAGTGTTTAAATTCATGTTTTAAAAACTGAATGCATATTGCCGAAAACAATAAAAAATAGAAAATTTTATAAAATGCAACATTTTGCATTGTTGGATTGCTTTTGAAACATTTGATGGAGCTGAAATTTAAAATGTAAATGCAATTTTAATTTTTTTTGCTAGAAATAAAAGACAAAATATATTTGCAGTGAACATTAACCAGTCAGATATATTTAAAATGAACAAGATTAAGCCAGTAAATCTAGCAAATATTGTAGTGTTACTTTTGGCCGTTTTGTTACTTGGGTCAAAAGTAACAATGTGCAACTTTTGTTTAAAGTGAAGTTATATTAGGGTTGTTCTGCATTGATACAAAATAAAAGCTGTTTTTTAAAAAAAACACTGTTGTGAATAGTGACTACAGCAAAAATAAACTTTTAAAATTAGATTTTTATGAAAAATGTTACTTTCGTCTTCGCTTTCCCATATTTTTTCAATGGTATGTCCCAAAATCATTTTACAATTGGATTCAAGTTAAGTGAATTCATTTGACATCATAATGAACATCCTGCAAAACTCTCTATGAATCTATTTTTCTAAGAGCATCCCACACTTGATGTGAGCAAAGTGATGCCTGTTAAATATCAACAATGGTTTAAAAACATTATGTAACCCAGATTACTGAAGGGTTATATTTGTACATTTATAAAATAATATAAATGATCAGGGGATAAAACAACATATAACTGTGGATTCATTGTTCTAAAATGTTCTTAATAAGAAATAAATTGTTTAAAAATAATAATGTGAAATATTCACATGTTATTGGTTTAACCAATCAGTGATGTGTGGGAGGGATTTGCGCTTGCTGACGCAGTGGGAAGAGATCGCCAGACTGTGGAGGAAGAGAGAGTGAGATCGCTAGATTTGATGATTTAAACTGTGAAATTAGATTATAACTTTGAAACTAGTTTGAGAAACTTACAAAAAGCTTTCATAGAGAAGTATTTGAAGAGGATTCAGTCGTTAAATTGTTCCTGTGACGATCGATGGGAAAATTGCATCATTGTGTTGTTGAGTGAATATATGGACATGGTGAGTTTAATTACTTTGTAAACACTCTGAATTTAATGTTAAATGACGAACAAACACAGTTTGTAGAGAAACAAGAGTTTATTTTGCTGTTGTGTGATATATACTGTATTTAGTTTTCTCCACGTGTTATTATTTCCCTTCACGTGTATGTTCACATGCATATCGCCTTGTATACATGCCTAAAAAAAAGAGATACAGGTTAATTGTAATGATTATAATGTTATTTGCTTGTATGTGGAAATACTTACCTGATATAATGATATCATTGACTAAATGTAGTCATGCTTTTGGCCTTTTGTACAGGTCAGGTTTTTTTTCTTTGGTGTTTTTGATTGAAGACTGATTCACATTGATGGCGGGCCAACCTATTCGGACACTAGAAAAGGAAACTGGAAATTCACCCTACTGAACCAGGAGAGTACTTTAATACTTTTTATTTTTCCAGCTCAAGGTAAAAGACTGTTTTTTTTCCGTTTCTGGATAGAGACTGTTCGTGTTTTTCCCTGAGAACTGATTAAGAAAAAAGACTAATACCAGCGCACGGACACTTGAAAATCAAACTATTTTCCTTTTGAAGTGAAATGAGAAATACTGAGTTTGTTGATTCTGAACAAGTGGTTTTCTTTACATTTTCAATGTAATTTCAATTGAACTTTATTTTGTTTTATTGTGTTTTAATTGTTTTATTGTATTTTGTTAATTTTATTTTGGGGAAAGATCTGCAGAAAAATATATCTATAAACATTTCAAATACTTACCTATATAGTGGTTTCTGTCATTTTTCAGCAAATGCTCATTACCTCCAGTAGACGAATCCTAGGCTTCCGATGTCCAGATTGATTTGATAGTGTAACCTGTTACAATTACATTTCAATAGTAAAAAATCCTGAATGGTTGAAAGTGGAGAGAGGTGTCTGGATGCAGACCTAGTGCAGTGCAATCTGAGCTGCATCCAATGCTTTTTAATGCGCTCACCAAACCCCATCCCTAACCCTACCCCTCACCGTGATGTCACTCACTCCATTGAGTTCATTGTGTCTGGCTTTGCATCGCTGAGTGATGCAATCTCAGCTTGCATCATAAAGGCTGCATCCAGATACTATTGAAAGTGGAAAACTAAAAAAGTATTTTTTGTTTGTTTTGTCACAAATATTTGTAAAAAGTCAGCATAAAGTAGTCTTTGTTTATCAGGAATACATCTTTTATATGACAATAAGACCTATAATCCTTCTGGGCAGCAGTACAGTAAATGTACATTGTACAGCTAATCAATTTTTCTGTATAGGTTATGTATGAAGTTATGATAGCAGAAGTGTAACTTTCAGTAGCATAAAACAATCCAGGAACTCTGAAAATATAAAACTGAAAGAAAAAAGACATTCAAAGATTACTTTTTATTCATACCACATTTAACCCTTTGATGCACACGCTATGTAAAACCACTTCTAATGCACAACATGAGTCTAAAATGACCCACATTTCTTATGTAAGTTCATGCTTGGCTGGGATTTGTTTAGTTTCATCTTTTGAAATCAGTTTATCTCAGTATAAAGCTTTCCTTTATAGAAACACTCCCCAATATACCAACAAAACATGCAAATAAATAAGGATTTGTGAAAAACAAGTTATTGAGAAATTCTTGAAATACCAAGTGAAGAAATTGATTTATTTCAAAGATAGAGAAAGTCAGAAATCAGTCGGGGCACTTTAGACACATATGTCCATCAAAGGGTTAATTGGTGCATTTGCTGTGTGAAGGCTTTGCTGCTACTATTTTATTGTCCTCTCAGAAGTGTCAGGTAAAATCAACTGATCACAAGGCCCATAGACATATGCACAATTCCACATCAGTAATATGAACAGAACTGTTTAGTAAATGTCAAGCTGTTTTTATCCTATAGTAGATTGGAATAACTGTATACTGTTTCCAAATTGCTTTACAAATAAAAGTTGGTGGAAAATGATTGTTAATGTTGTGCTTTTGTATTTATTTATTTTTTTCAGTGTTATAGTATTGTGTATGCAGAGCTCCACGAAGCACAGAAAGAAACCCTCTGCTTGACAAAAAAAGGTAAAAAAACAAAAATATGTACAAACATTTTTTTTTTTTTTTGAATCTGCATAAATTAGTCCTTGTTTATTTGTGCAAATGCAATCAGGAATACATCTTATCTTATGGCAATAGTAAGACTCATAATCCTGCTGCAATTTTTGCAACTTGATGGTAAGTAAATCTTTCAAAAAAATACAAAAATAACCCTCAAATTGCTCAAAATGTCCTCTTAGTGAGTATCTTCACACCTGAAAGGGATACTCCTGCAAGTAAAGCAGCAGTGGTCGTGGCAGAGGCAGTTTTGTATGGCAGTCAGTGTGTCTGTTTATAGTGAGTCGAGTGAGGTGCTGTAATGTGGGAAAGGCTTGAGGCCTGTGAAGAGGCTTTCTGAGCTTCAGTAGTATCCCAGTGTCCTTTGCCACCATATGATGGTGGTCCTCTGCTTTTTTCTCCTCTTCGGGACGTGCGGATGAATAGTGGTGCACGAGACTAGGAAGAGCAGAAAAGGACAGCAGGCAGGACCGAGCTGGAAAACTGGAATCCAGACGGAATCGGCCGCTGTCGTACTCTATGCGGATGTTAGTAGGGCCTCTCCAGGTCTGTACAGAGAGGGTGAAGAGGTAAAGCGGATGACTGCTGTCCCGCACGAGGAAAGTACCTTCAGGTGCTCCGATTAGGGCAGCCCTCGCATCGCCAGCTGTCAAACCACCCCAGTACCATCCTGAAATACAAACAAACTATATGACGTGTGCAGCTTGGTGAGGTGTGTTCATCATCATAAACTAAATATTACGCAGAACATTCATTCATTTTCCTTGCGCTTAGTCCCGTTTTTATCAGGGGTCACTAAAGTGGAATGAACCGTCAACTATTCCTGCATATGTTTTGCGAAGCGGATGCACATTCTGCTGCAACCCAGTACTGGGAAACACCCATACACATTCACACACACTTATACAATTTTGTTTATCCACTTCACTAATAGCGCATGTCTTTGGACTGTGGGGGAAACCGGACGGAGCAAACCCATGCAAACACGCAAACTCCACATAGAAAAGCCAACTGGCCCAGCCGGGACTCAAATCAGCAACCTTCTTGCTGTGAGGCAACAACAGTGCTAACCACTGAGCCACCGTGCCACCCACAAACAATATTGATAGCAATTAAAAATATGTATATTTCATACACAGTGGTCATTTAAAGTGCTTTACATAAACAGGAATAAAAGACAAGTATAAGAAATTTCAAATAAATACTAAAAACTGAAGAAAATGTGTTAAAACAGGTTATAAAAGAATAAAAACAAAAAAGAAAAACATAAGTGCGATCTGTCGGACGTAGTACAGTGCTCATTCAGTAAAGGCACAGCTAAACAGATTCAGATTGATTTGAACATGCCTAATATTTGAGCTTAATGTCGGTTTAGTTTAACAGCAGCTTGTGAGCCACTACTCATAATAAAGTATCTCTAAAATATAAGATCATAATATCTAAGGCTTTTTGAACCAAAATTATTAGCACTTCTGTAAAATTATATATTTTTTTTCGAAATAACTCCTTATTTACACCACTGTTTGTTATAATGTAATAATGTGACTTAACTCTGCCTTCACAGACAAATCATGCTCTATTTAGCTCAGCCCACTGATTCATACTGCTGGTAAATAACTAGAGAGGCAAATAAGCAGCAAACCAAATTATAAAGAAGACAAAACTATGCAGTGACAATATATGGAAAACATGTCCTTCCTTTTTATGGCAACATTAGGAGAAGGCAGATGAACTTTATTTTTAATAATAAGATCAGTTCATTGGTTCGTTTTACTGTGGTTTTGTGGTAATTCAACACTGAAATTTAGAAAGACTGAAACTGAAAGATGACTCTGCGCCCACTATATTGGATTCAGCAGTAAAAGTAGGTAACCTCTTTTAATTCCATGTGCACTATTGCTTTTTTCTTTTAACAGACTGATATAGTGAGTTCATTTGCATTTTAAAGTGAATCACAGCAGTGTCCATCTATAAAGGACGTAAACTGTCAAACATGCATACAGAAGATTTTATTAGTTGGTACACAGCTAAAAACATTTGAATATTTCTAAATATGCTGTAACTCTCAGCCAATAAATCAGTGGGCTTTACTTCAGAATCTACAACTACACCTATTAAAACTGTTATAGGATGAGGGGTCAAATAGGACAGAAGAAACCCCTCTTACTTTTAAATGATGAATTTTTATATTAAAATCATTGAATGTTCTGCCAAAGAATGACAGTGGCTTACACATCGGATGGCCTGACCAAATTAACAGCTAATTATGGTTTTGCAGTGAAACTACTGTAAAATTGCATTAACAGTAAAATAAAGTCATTTTCCATATGTCCTCAAGGTTGTTACCTGAGGTGTTCAGGTGCTGGAAGGTGGTGGTGATGAAGTGAAAGTCCTCAGAGTATGGAGCTGCTTGGTGCTGCTGGGTTTGTTGAACTTCAGATTCACCCCTCTCATTTTGAGAACCTGTACCCCTTGTAACCATTCCTGACTGGTTCCTCTTATGGAAGAAAAAGCATTTCTTAAGAATGATGATTGCATTGTATTATGTTGCCACCAGATTTAAGTTCTACAGGTGAGATAGCAGTGTAAATATAAATAATAATAATTCAGTGTCAAGAACAGGAGAAGGCAGTCAAATGCTGTTTACAAGTTGTAGCATGTTACAAACATGTTATAAAACATTTGATATATTTTATATAGATAAGCATATATGGTATTGAAAAGTCTGTAAGTTTATTTTTGTTTCAAGATCTGTCTTAATGAGAAATACTAAAGAAAAACATTTTTTTAATTATATTAAAAATTAATATAATTAATTATTAATATAATTACTTTTAATTATTATATAAAAAAATTTCTGTTATACCGATCCTAAGGTATGCGTTTGATTTTTTATTTAATTTATTTGTTTGTTTGTTTGTTTTTTAGGACAACAGTATCTCCAGCAGGAAAAAAAATGCCCAAAAGTTTCATTTTAAATTGTAAAGAAATCTGTGTTTTTGAAACTAATGAAGACAGCAGAAGTCTATGATTCATTTGTATTATTTAGCCTGACATATTTACTACTCCAAAATAATTTAATCTTTCAAAAAAAAAAAAATATTGTCTTCAGAGGGGAATTATTTTGTTGTTTTTTACCCAGACATTATTTTAGAGTAGTAATCACAATATAGTGAAACCGTGATATTTTTATCCAAGGTTATCATACCATTATAATCTTATACTGAACCATGCCTATTTGAAATCACTGGAAGGAGAGTACTGTAAATAGTGAGTACAGTTTAATTTTTTTGTGAACTGTCCCTTTAAGTGAGAAACATAAACACTCATTTCTTAGAAGCTCGGGTAGGGTGACATTTAAAAAAGGAAGTAAATACTTTCTCTTTAAATGTTAACAAAAGAGTTTACATACAACGCTTTTAGAGATTATAGGACAACTGGAGACATCAATGTTTTTTTTCTACAAACACCAAGTCTATAGACTCTCTTACCGGCTTGTTTGATATTTAGACAAAAAAGTAAATCATAAACCACACACACACAAACCATGTCCATAAAATGTTTATAATAAATGACATCAATCAGATTCAAGTCTGAATTACAATCGCACACCTTTTAAAAATAACAAACTATCTAAATAAATTAAATATTATATATTTTGTGCGCCTTTACTTAACGAAAATTTTATGTTCATAACTTATGTTCAAAACCATGCACATGCTGCTCCTTCAGATTAACCACAAACCAATACATTTTCCAACTAAATAAACTAAACTCAAAAAACTATATTGCTTGTTCAGACTACTTATTAAAAATGAGCTGAAACAACACAACTCTTGAGATTTCATTGAGACAACTACATTTTTTGAATGTTCAATCCACATAAATGTGTTAAAATTGTTAACTTAATCAATTTGTGTTGGGACATGAATTAATAGTGTGGAACAGTGCATTTTTACAGTATAAAGCTTATATATATATATATATATATATATATATATATATATATATATATATATATATATATATATATATATAAACCTTAAATTATTCAAGCCTTTACCAAACATCTACACTTCAGTGGATCTTGTATGCATGTGTGAAGTTTAAAACTGATTCAATGTGCTTTGAAATTTTTATAATTGTGCTGAGAAGAACATACAGTTTAAAGTCTTATTCCTCGTGGTGAATAGCAAACTTAGATAAAACAGAACAAAATAGAACAAAATCTAACATTTCGAAACATCAGCAGCTTTGCAAGTGGGTTTGGAATAAACAAGATGTGTTCAACACGTAAATAGTAATTTAATCACACTCTAAAAAACGCTGGGTTGGTTTTTTAACCCAAATGCTGGGTTGAGACTGCTGGGTAACAAAATTGGGTTGATTCAACCCAGCAGTTTTTAGAGTGCATACATAACGTACATGACGTAACCTCATTTGATCAAAACTACAGTGAACCTATCGAACGGGTTTGGCCGCTTTATGCACTTCCTAAAAAGAACCAGGAATTTTTGAAAGTACAAAACATTTCTTACCTTTGTGGGCATTAAAATCGTCACCTCCTGTACGTCACCAATGGACAGCAGAATGTGAGGTGACAGTTAGAAATTTGACACACTGTAAAATCAACGCGAATACAAGTCCTGTCGTGAGCCAAAACTGCTGACATGATTGTTCCAGCAAGACTATAATGAGGACAAACCCGTCCACAAATCGTGAAGACTTCAACAGTGTATATTGGAAACAAGAACAATCCCTAAAAACTGAAAGAGTCGGATATTCTCGAGGGAGTCGCGAGGGCCAAACTCTGACGCAAAACAACACAAAAAAGCTTCGCAGCTGTAGTAGTCTAACGAGAGCAATAGGTCGTTTGGCTTGGTGTGTTATTATTTTCCTGAAATAAAAGCGCTGAGAAACGCCTCGGTCGCACGTTTGGCTGTTTGGTGAGTTGACGCAAATTCTAGGAAGCGCGTTCCAAGAAGCGCGTACATCTGAGCGCGCGCGCGGCCGCATCGCTCCTTCGCAGAACTGCGCTCTCGAGCCGCTGCGCTCCCATTGGCTGCTGCGCGCCGTTGATAAAGCGCCCTGACCGGTTTCAGCTGCGGATGAGTTTCCCGGTAAAGAGCTTTCCAGGAATGCTGAAACAGTGGCTGAAATTGACCTCTGCGCCTCTTGCTGCAGCATTGCACTGAGAGATCCCTGATGATGGTGATTATGCATGGGGTGGTGTGACTGCAAGGTAAGTCGGATTCCAGAAAATGTGAACTGCCAGAATAGTTGTTATGTATCTAACATCCTGCTTAAGGATAGTGCTGGTTGGGTTTCAAAAACACACACTGGAAAGCAATACATGGAAAACTAAACGAATAACTAAATAATATATTTCTAAATGTTATATTATAAAACATAATTTGGTAACACTTTAGAATAATTGTCAATTAGTTAATGCATTTACTAAAATTAACTAAGTATGATTATTCTTGTAAAGCATTTATTTTTGATTATAGATCAACATTAAATATACATTAATAAAAACCACATTTTGCTTTTTAACATTAGTTAATGCACTGTTAATTGACTTAAACTAACATTTAACTTACATAAATAATATTAACTAGATAAATTAATACCGTAATAAATGTATTTCTAATTGTTTGGTTATGCTAGTAAATACATTTACTAAAATTAACTATAATGGACCATTATTTTAATGTGTTGCAAAATAATTTTAATGTCTGACAATTTTTATTGTGTTTTTACTGAACTTTAAATGTACGTGGATCAAATGTACTACTTTTTATGAATTCAGTGTGATTTGTGTAATGTTTTTCAGCTTTACGGTTATTAGATCAGGGGTTTTAAAACTGTTTGTTTGGGAGTGCTCTGGTTCCATGTAGTGTTTGGAGAATAAGCATTTACAGCTGTAAAACAATATAAAGATAAATCATAATTAAAATAAATAAAATGATGATTTAATAAAATAATTAAATATACCATTTAATTCAGTTGGAAAATAATGTATGGTAAGAAACTCGAAAATATTATTTTAAGCCCAGTTTAAAAATCCCTGCATTAGATACTTATTCAACTTTAATATATAATATAACTGAAATATATACAGTTAGAGGCAAAATAATTAGCCTTCATGTAAACTTTCAATTCTCATAAAAATAATTATTTGTTGTGCTGTTTAACAGAGGAAAGGCATTTTTAATCATAATAATAATCAGTTTATAATAATTATTATTATTTTTTCTTTTTTTAGCCATAATGACATTACATAACATTTTACAAGTTATTTTGCAAGATATTCAGCTTAAAGTGCAATAAATTCCTAATATTTACTCTCAAAAATATGCAGAAAAAATTTAAAGGAAGAAATAAAAAATATTATATGAAATACTGTGAAACTTTTTTTGCTTCATTAAACATAACACACAAAAACATCGTTTTTTTAAGTCAAAATGTGCTCTGTTAAATGGTTGAGCGCCCTGATAAAATTACTTTTAACAAGACAAGAAAAGATTTAATAAGACAGATTAATGTATTTTATTGGGAATTATTACATAAAAATCATCACCTAAACAACACCTTTATGTGGCCTTGTAAACCATGCCAGAATATGTATCAGAGTGAAAGGAGATTATCAAAGTCAAACATAAAAAATGATAACAAGGAAAGGTACAGCTTAAGCAAGAAACTGGCTACAGAGAAATGAGGGTGAAATGAAACGTGTATTAGATGTCATTTAAAATGTTTTGTTTTTACTGTAGGCCTATGAGTCTAGCTCTCATCTCCATTCTCTCCAGCTCCTCTGATGAGCCGCTTGTTCCCTCGTTTCCCTGTTGGGCCTTTTGGCTTGCTGAAGGCTTGCCTCAGCGCATGGTGTTTCGGGTATACCTCTTCATACAGAAAATCCTCCGTCAGCCCGTCTCCACTTTCAATCTCCATCTACATACATACATACATACATACATACATACATACACACACACACACACACACACAGTGAGAGATTACTTAAATTACCTAAAGAATTAAAAGTAAATGTCAAAAGGTAGCTTTGTGAACTTTCACTAACTTGAAAATTGTGGGAGCAGTACAATTAAAAACAAATTAAATATATCAAAAGTAAAGTAATTTCATCATAGAATGATTTCTGGATGATCATGTGACTAAAGACTGCACTGTAAAACCTTAAATCAGCAGTTTTCTGTATTTTGTGATTCATGTTTTTGTTTTTTCCATATTTATTTAGGCTTTTAAATTGGATTATGGGACCTTGATCTTTCTTTCAATAACATTTAACCTTGAAACTTTAAAAAAAAAGTGACTTTCATTGACATTTTTATTAGTTTAAAGTGATATATTGTCTGGGTCGGTGTATATTATGTGTATATTATTGTATATTATGCTACAAAAACCTTATAAAAAATCTTTATTTTATGTTACTTTTAGACTTATTACTCTACATATTATTTATATTTTTTCAAACTACAAAAAATTTAATAAAAGTCACTTTGTCAAACTGTAGAGTTGAGTTTTAAGCATCAAAAGTCGACAAAGCAGAGATCAAGTTCCTATAATTTAATTCACAACCATAAATAAATGGAAACTGGTAATTAACAATTTTTTATGGTGGAGTGATAATGCTAAAATGTTCTTAGTGATGGTAATAAATTATATTTTTAAATATATTAAATAGAATAATATTTTAAAATAGTTCCCTTTACAGTGTTTGTTGATCAAATAAATGTGCATAAGAAGCTTTCTTCAAAATCATTGGAAAAAAACACTACCAAACCAAATAGTTTGAAGGGTAACGACTATAAAAATGATCGATAATATATAAAAAGCAATAAATAAATGTGACAATTTTGCAAAAATAATTCCATACAATGCAAATATATTTTAATAATGTAATCATTATTATTATGCATCTATTCAATAATTTTCCTTCAGGTTTGTCCCTTTATTCATCAGTGGTCACCACAGTGGAATGAGCCGCCAACTTATCCAGCATAGGTTTTACATAGTGGATGCCCATCCAGCTGCAACCCAGTACTGGGATACATCCAAACACTCTCATTCACACACATACACTACGGACAATTTCAGTTAATTCAATTCACCAATATAGCGCATGTCTTTAGACTTGTGGGGGGAAACCGGAGTACCCGGAGGAAACCCACGCCAACACAGCGAGAACATGCAAACTCCACACAAAATCATTTTCTTTATCAATGCAAAAATGATGTTGTTTTCCATGTTTAGAGCTGGCAATGTTCTTCCCAGTATATAGATTGATAATTGACTGCATCTTGAACAGAATTGTATCTACTCACACTTGTAATTTTATTGTGCATGTTTGTTTGGATGGCCATGTGGGTTTTTTAGTGTTGCTGTAATTTGTTTAGATCAGGGGTGTCTAAACTCGGTCCTGGTGGGCCAGTGTAGAGTTTTGTTTTTCTCAGAAACCTCATGAAAACTTGAACAATATATAAAAACACTGTAAAACTGCTTTATTTATGTCTTACAATTGCATAATGGGAGCTTGGTCTCTGCTCAAACAACTTTTGATGTTAAAAAATTTATCGATTTATTCATTATTTTTTCAGCTTAGTCCCTTTATTAATCTGTATTCCCCACAGTGGAATGAATCGCCAACTTATCCAGCATATGTTTTACGTAGCGGATGCTCTTTCAGCTGCAATCCAACACGGAAACACCCATACACTCTTTCACACACATACACTACAGCCAATTTGGCTCACCCATTTCATCAATACATCACATGTCTTTTGACTGTGGAGGAAACCAGAGCACCTGGAGGAAACCCACGCAAATGTGGGCAGAACATGTAAACTCCACACAGAAATGCCAACTGACCCAGCCAAGGCTCGAACCAGTGACTTTCTTGCTATGAGGTGATCGTGCTACCCACTGCGCCATTGACATAGTAATGGATTAAAACAGTATATTTTGTGAGACACTATATAAAAATCTTTAATATAGCAGAAGCAACACCACCAACTCATTACTTGGTTTTTATAAAGTAGTTTAGATGACCAAATCATGCATAAACTGTAATTTATTATACTAAAAATGCCTATTTGAAAAAAAAAAATCTAAATTTATAAGGCCAGAGATCAAGGTACCAATTTGATTATATAAACACTTTATATTTTTACCAGTTTTTAACATTTTTTGTAATTATCATAAATAGTTTAACCGCAAATTTATTCCCCTTTAACACAGCTCACTTTGCTGACAGTTGTTTATAGACTCAACTATGATTTGACAGTATTTTCAGTGGAATGTCCTGAAAAAATTTTAACCCAAACTATTGTGATTTTATTTGTTAGCACAGTAAGAATGTAAAACTTTTAATAACACTATTTATTCATGACAGATTGACCAGTAACATATATATATATATATATATATATATATATATATATATATATATATATATATATATATATATATATATATATATATATATTTTTTTTTTTTATGGGACGGTTTAAAGCAACTATTACATTTTACTGTAGCTACAGCACTCTCAAGTAAAGCTTACACACTACATACTTGTGTATTATGCAATTAACTGTCTATTATATAAAATTTATATGCTTATTATGCCAATCACCATTATGTCTGCAAACCCCTCACCCACCACTGTGTTAATTAAAAAGATAGTTCACACAAAAATAAAAATTCTGCCCTGATTTACTAACCCTCCACTTGTTTCAAACTTGAGTTTCCTTTTTTTCTGTTGGACACAAAGGAAAATGTTGGAGAAAAAAACAGCCATTGACTTCCATAGGGTTTTGTGTTCCTACAATGGATCTCATTAGCTTCTTTTTCCCAACATTCTTCAGAATGTAATATTTTGTGTTCAACAGAAAAAAATTCAAAAGTTCAGAACTGTTTATGTCTGAGTAAATGATGAGGAATAATTCATTTTTGGGTAAACTCTCCCATATAACGTCTGATTTATGAAAATATATGCAAATTAAATATATGAAATGATATGATATATGATATGATTTGATATGATGTGATACAGTATGATATATTATATGATATGATTCAATACAATATGATATATATGATATGATTTGATATAATTTGATATGTTACAATGGGATATATAATATGATATGATACGATACAGTGTGATATGGTATGATAGGATTTGATATGATATGATATGGTACGATACAATGTGATATATATATGATACGATGTGATATGTCATATGATATCATACGACATGATACAATATCATACAATATGATGTGATACAATACCACACAATGTGGTATGATATGATATGATTTGATGTGATGTGATATATAATCAGTGCTTAATTTGAGCCGTATAAAGCTAAAGTCATGATAACTATTGGCCCTCAACAATATTTTTATTCAATCAGCTTTCTTATGTTTACAATCACTCTCATTGATTGGTGATTGTTTCGCGCACAGTGAGCAGCGAAAACAAATAATGGCATAGTGACCTGCATAAATAATAATCTGTATTTTCAAAATGGCATAAAGGTAGTCAGGCATTTAATCTTTTAAAACCACAAGTAAATCTGATAATGAGCCTGATCAAAAGATCAAGAAGAAGAAACTGTGCGAATGGATCAGGATAGCTGGAGATAAGTGAAGCAATCTCAAGTCAGACAGAAAACATGACAGTACAGCTAATGTGAGCTCTTCTTGAAGTCTTCTTGAGTGAGTCATTTAATGATTTTTTTTCGCTTGGTACATGAGAGTGTAGTGAGCTGAAGAGTGATTGTTCATACGATTTATGTTTGTAGCTTGTTCTTATTATCCATGACTGGCCTATTACGTTATATGGCACAAAATAATTAAAGACAGTTAAGAAATATGATGCTCTTTTTTTGCGCTATCACCGTTTAATGATGTCATGTTCATGGAAAACTGAACTTGTTTGAAGGATGTTGGTCACAGTAACTTTTATTTCCTGGTTTTGTTCTTGGAATTATTCATTTACAAATTAAGCACTGTATACGATACAATGCAATACGATATAATATAATATGATACAATATGATATGATATGATATGATATGATTTGATAAATTTTGCTGTTTACTTTTTTATTTAGATCATCACCTTTCATCAGTTTTGTCCAAATTTATACCCAATATATATTCATATATCCAATGGTTATAATATGTACAGTTGAAGTCAGAATTATTAGCCCCACTTTAATTTTTTTTCTTTTTTAAAATTTTGACAAATGATGTTTAACAGGGCAAGGAAATTTTCACAGTGTGTCTGATAATATTTTTTCTTCTGGAGAAAGTCTTATTGGTTTTATTTTAGATAGAATAAAAACTGTTTTTAATTAAAAAAAAAACAATTTAAGTTCAAAATTATTAGCCCTTTTATACTATATAATTTTTTGATTGTCTACAGAACAAACCATCATTATACAATGGCTTGCCTAATTGCCCTATCCTGTCTAGTTAACCTAATTAACCTAGTTAACCCTTTAAATGTCACTTTAAGCTGTATTGAAGGGTCTTGAAAAATATCTAGTACAATATTATTTACTGTCATCATGACAAAGAAATAATACATCAGTTAATAAAAATGTGTTACTAAAACTATTATGTTTAGAAATGTGTTGAAAAAATCTTCTCTCCATTAAAAAACAGGGGGGCGAATAATTCTATCTTCAACAGTATATATAACCAATTTTTACAATATTTTAAATACACCGTAAAAAAAAATGCTGGGTTCCACACAATTAAATCATGTTCAACACAAATGGATTAGCTTCACTGAACAAATTTAAGTGAATTAAGATAAAACAATTAAGTTGTCCCAAAATAATCTCAAGAGTTGTGTTGTTTCAGCTCAATTTAAATAATTCTTTTAAAATAAAATATTTTGGAGTGTATATATTGCATATATGGCATATATTTAATATATGTGATCAGATTTCTATATGAGATCCCTTTAAGGCTACAACAACTAGAGCATGAAGACTCCCACATTCCACACTTATCAGTTAATTGACTGCATTATCTTGGGTTCTGATGTTCAGCAATTTGTGTTAGTGTACCTTTTTGGCGATCTCTATGTGATAGTCTCTTTCGACCTCATCCAGCAGTCGATTCTTACAGCTGGAGTAGAGCATCCTTTCTTTAATGCTACAGCTATACCCAGGCATGGAGTAGATGAAAACTGCTCCACATATACCAACACAAACATGACCAACATTAGCTTTAAAGACAAAAAACATCAACTGGAACGAGGTCTCTAGTGATACTGGCACTAACCTACAGCTTCCAGAGGCTGTCCTTGATGTGCGTGCTTGTAGAGAAAGAAGTGGTATCGCGGGGCATCAGTGGGGATTCTGCTTGGCAGCTCTTTGGTCTCTGTTGGACTAGTGTGGACCAGTTCAATAGTCTCTCGTTCAGTATCTAACCTCTTAAAGATGATACAAAAAAAGCTTAATATAGTAAAAAACAAACAGCTTAATCATTCACTACCATTCAAAAGCCTGCGTGCAGTACAATCATACACTCAAAAATGTGTTTGCTATTTGTTCAAACCACTTATTTAAAATAAGCTGAAACAACACAATTCTAGAGTTTATTGGCACAATTTAGATGTTTTATGTTCCGTCCTCTTAAATTTATTTGTTAAAAACTCGACTGTCTGGAACCCAGCATTTTTTACAGGGCACACAATTAATTCAGATTGTCCCAACACAAATCAATTAGGCTGTTAATTGAACATAAAACAGTTGAGTTGTCCCAAATAATCTCAAGCTCAAAGTATCAGCTGATTTTAAATACGTAGTTTGAACACACAGCAAAAGATCATTTTTGAGCGTATTTGTAAAACTTAAATTGCATTAATTGTGTTCAGTAATTGTGCAAAGATGGATTTAATTTAATTTATGTTTCTAATAAATGCTGTTCTTTTGAAATAATGTATTCATCAAAAACCCTGAAAAAAGCATCAGTGTTTTCACTAATATATTAGGCAATGCAGTTTTTAACACCTTTAAAAAATACACATTTCTAGAGAAGCAAATCAGCATACTAGAATGATTTCTGAAACATCATGTGACACTGAAGACTGGAGTATACACTCTAAATAGTGCTTAATAGCATGGCTCAAGATTATTTTAAGTGTTACTTGGCACCTATATATTTTCTTTCTTTAAACTTAATATATTTAAAGAATAGCACCTTGACCATCTAAAGAGCAACTAAAGAACTAATATAGTGTTATTTAATATTTTAAAGAGATATTATAGTTAAAGTAAAAACTATACTATACTATACTATACCATTCAACACTACACTACACTATACTTTACAACAATATACTAGACTACACCATACTATACTTTATTACACTACAATATACTACACTACACTATACAATACTATACTACACTATAGTACACTACACTACACTATACTTTACTATACTACACTATACAACACTACACTATAATATACTACACTACACTATACAATACTACACCATACCATACTACACTATACTATACTAAACTATACCATACCATACTACATTATACTATACTGTGCTACACTACACTGCAACATATCAGACCACACCACACCATATTACACTATACTACACTACACTACTCTACACTATACTTTGATATACTCAGCTTCAAGTGGTTTCAAATCTTTTTGGAGTTTCTTTCTCCTGTTGAACACAAAACTAAAAAAAATACTGTGGAGGTCAATGGTTACAGGTTTCTAGCTTTCTTAAAACTGTCATGTTTGTGTTTAACAGAATAAAACCACATGAGGGTGAGAATTTTGACTTTTTAGAAACTATCCATTTAAATTGGTTCCCCTATGATTACAAGTCAAAGACACACTTAGCAGTGCTAAAAACATCACATCTACCACAAAGAGGTGTTGAAGAAGTAATTTGTATGTATGTGTGTGTGTGTGTGTGTGTGTGTGTGTGTGTGTGTGTGTGTGTGTGTGTGTGTGTGTGTGTGTGTGTGTGTGTGTGTGTGTGTGTGTGTGTGTGTGTGTGTGTGTGTGTGTGTGTGTGTGTGTGTGTGTGTGTGTGTGTGTTTTTAAAGACTTTATTTTAATCTTACAGGCACCAAAACTTTAAACAATAGTTTATGTTTATCACCTAATAAATAGTGTAATCGTTGTATAGCCTGTCTTCTTGTATAGCCTGTTGCATGTGTATAGATAGGTATCTTATAGTATGTTGGTTATGCATAGGTTTTTTCTTAATTGCTCATATGTCCAGTGTTGTGTTTGTATTTATGATTTATTTATGTAGCACCCTCGTTTGCAGAGAATCCTGTTTTATTTAATCAGAAAAATACACTAAAACAGCAATATGTCCACTTATATTATTGCCATCATTTCAGTTGAACATTTAACCACAGGATAACCTGTTTTAGTCTGCTTATTTTATGAATTGCTTTTTAATTCTGCACACCATGCACTGGTAAAAATATATGTAAGTGTCAGTCTACACGATTTAGTGAATGTGTGTAGCACTTACTAGTTGAATGTAATTGATGCGCTTGTGTTTAAACTGCTGTAAAGCATGTTTAGCCTCCTCCTGCAATGGGAATGCTAAACCCTGCAAAGTCGGGTTTTTACTCTCCACGTTGATCTCTGTCTGTATCCAAAACACAGAACACACATGAACTCTTTTTATCACGAGACAAACTATGTTAACAATATGTTTTAATCCAAATAGAAAACAACTGGTGCTACCTTTCCTTGCCCACTAACAGTGGCAACAGGGCGAACAATTCTTCGCTCGTCCTAAACAGAAGAATACAAGAGATTTTGAGAAAATCCACTTAAAGGGATAGATCACCCAAAAGGAATATTACCTCATTATTTACTCTCCCTCGTTGTGCTTTTAAACCTATTTGAGTTTATTTCTTCTGTTGAACACAAAAGAAGATATTTTGAAGAATGCTGGTTGCTTGGTAGTAAAACAATACAAGGGAAGTTATCTTGTGTAGTGTACCAATATATTTTAAAGTATCATCTCTTGTGTTCAACAGAACAAAGCAACCAAAGTAGGTTTTAAACAAGTGAAGGGTGAGAAAATAATGACAGAATTGTCAGTCTTGGGTGAACTATGCCTTTAAAAAACACTCCTCCAAACAAATGAACAATAGCACACTTACCCGTGCCACTTTGTCCTGTCATCATGTGCATTATTAAGACACATATTTATACATTAGATATTAGTGTCAGACAAAAAGATTGAGTTTTTTTATGATTTAAACATATATGTGTCCATCCTCACCTCTGTGATTTTGATCTGATGAAGCTGTTGCTCAGCAGTGGTGAGGGGAGCTGGGCAGGAGGAAGAAGACAGGTGTCGTAGATAACCTTGAAAAGAGATGTCTTCCTGCAGGGCGTAATAATAATAAACAATGCTTAGATAGCACATTGTGATATGAAGGAAAAAGTTTAAAGGTGATAGCAGAGCACATGCAAAACAGTAAATATGCTCGGTTTACTGCTGCAAATCTGAAAATATAAATACTTAATCATATAAATAAAACAAATTAAATTAAAGTTAAACTCTAATATCTGATTCCTTAAAGAACCTTCCAGTTCATTATAATTAAAAAAAAATCTTAAAATGTTAATACTAATAAAGAACCATATTCCAATGCTTTTTGTGTGTAATGGAAAGATCATATGGGGATGGAAAGTTTGTTCCAATATGCCAAAAAAATAAAACTTCATTTTTAAGAGTGTGTTATAATTAAGTTAATGAAAGATCACTTGCCAGGAAAATTGTAAAATGTTCCATTGTGATTGGTCAGTCTTGAAATTCAGGTATCAAATAATGTAAAACACTTAATAACAATTGATTATAATTTGTCAGTGGCAAAATTATATTCTGAAAATGTGTTCTTTTGTAAGGTGGTTAAAATGTAAGGTGGGACTTGATTCATCCACTGGGAGTGGACTTGATAGGTTGTTGTTATGTATTATCGGTTGATTTCATTTCAGTGATAGGCCTATCATCGGAGCAAAAAGATGAGGATTATGATGCAAAAATGAAGGATGCTATTTTAATTAAAGGTTAAGTTATGACATGGATTTTTCCTATGACTAAAAAAAAATATAAAAACCTTAGAAAAATATTTTATTTGGTGAGTGGGCAGCACGGTGGCGCAGTGGAAAGCACAATCGCCTCACTGCAAGAAGTTTGCTGGATCGAGCCCCGGCTGGGTCAGTTGTTTCTGTGTGGAGTTTGCATGTTCTCTATATGTTTGCGCGGGTGTGCTCTGGTTTCCCCCACAAGTCCAAAGACATGCGCTATAGGGGAATTGGGTAAGCTAAATTGTCTGTAGTCTATGTGTGTGAATTGGTGTGTGTGGATGTTTCCCAGTAATGGGTTGCAGCTTGAAGGGCATCCACAGCGTAAAGCATATGCTGGATAAGTTTGCGGTTCATTCCACTGTGGCTACCCCAGATTAATAAATGGACTAAGCTGAAAATAAAATAAATGAATGTGGTGAGTGGTGACTTTAAAAAAAAATCATTACATATATACACTACCTGACAAAAGACTTGTCGTCAATCCCAAATGTAAGAGCAACAAATAATAAATTCTAGTTGGTCATTTGGAAAAGTGACAGATTTTTCTGATGAATGATCTGTTGAACTGCATTCAAATCATCACAAATACTGCAGAAGATTGGAGCCCGCATAGACCCATGATTCCCACAGTCAAGTTTGGTGATGGAAAAATCATGGTTTGGGATTACATTCAGTATGGGTGCGTGCGAGAGATCTGCAAAGTGGTTGGCAGCATCAACAGCCTGAGGTATCAAGACATTTGTGCATTTGTGTGTTCTATACTGTACATTATTTCTGTTAAGTGACAAGACTTTTGTCTGAGCAAAGTCAGATCGTACTGTCCTAATTAAATAATTAAAATCAAGACATGATCATATCTTAATTTGGTAAAATAAGCATGATCTAGAGGCCTTTGCCTTTTATATAAGCCACTTCTGATACCAAATGATCAACTAAGTGAAGTTATTATTTGTTGCTCCTAAATCTTGGATAGGCATCAAGACTTTTTCAGGTAGTGTAGGCCTAAATATAATAAAATTAATTAAAATAAAAAAAATAATAAATAAACACTATCTACATACCTGGACTGTTCCAAACACTTCATCATTTATGTGGCTTCCCCCAAACTCTTTCTTCAGTGTGGCTCGAGTGGCAGCATAAACCATCTTTAACCTCACCTGTGTGGAGTAGAATAAGTGGCCACTGCTGTTATTCAGAAAGGCAACTCACTTGTTTGTTTTACCCAATGGGTAAATATGTCTTTACCCAAAGGGTAAAAATGTCCATTTTATTTATAGAGTGTGAGAGCGCTTCAGTTTATCGTTTGTTTCCTACGTACTGGAGACTGGTCTGGTGACCAGGAGATAAACAGCCACTCATATCCCAGCTGGTTGTGTGAGTCGAGCCGGTACAGGATATAACAGGGTTCCAGGCCATCCAGCATAGGCAAAACACATGCGTCATAGTCCTGATCCCAGCTCTGAGAAACCTCTCTGTATGCTCCCAACACCAGCTGCTCTGAAACACACACACACATACACACGTCATAACACACACAGAGACTACTTACAGGAACCTCAGATAAAAATGTCGGCTATCAGTCTGAATCCAAAAACAGAACAGTTATCAAACACTGCATGTACAACATTCCACAACTCCAAATCTTCAGCTTTTACTTGACATTCTTAAAGGGATAGTTCACCCAAAAATCAAAATTGTGGTTTGAAACTTTATGTTTAAAACATCTTCTTTTGAACAAAGAACGTGATTTTCTGAAATGTTGGGGAAAAATTCAGACAGGGAGAGTAATGATGACAATTTTTATATTTGAGTGCTATCACTTTAAGAGTAAGCAAGTGATCACAAAAAGGTTTGGATTGTTTTGCATTACATAGAAAATCAATCAAAGTACAAAAGTAAATTATTATAATTTTAGCAGTCTCATGAAAATATAATATTAGAGTTGTAAATGACCAAACATGATGAACACCATGCAGTGTGAACTTGTAAACTTCAGGATACAATTAAATTATTAAGGTTTTAAATTGTGGACAAAACTGCAATGAGATAATTACAATGAAAAGAAATAAATTCAAATTACATGTTGTTTCAGTGAGTGTGTGTATATATCATACACACATGACTGTATTGTAATCCCGGAAGATTAAGATGGTCTTCCTGACCAATAACTTTTAATGCTGTCTATATCAAGTGCATGTACTTGGATTTAAGCTTTGCTTTTGTTTCAAATCCATCCATACCATAATCCCGAATCTGATGATATTTTCTAAAACAGCTGTATAAACCAACATCATAATACCCTTATTCACTATAAAGATGTATTCAGGGTGGTGCAGACAAATGCAGACATATTTATTGTGTTTATCAAGTAAGCAAACTATTCTATTCTATATAGTATTAAGTGCATCTTTATTTTTTTTTTTAATTAAGTTTAAAATGTCATATTACACAAAACAGTACAGAGTGTTTTAGTACATTAGTCTATACAACAAAATAAGTGTACTTCCTTAAAGGATGGCAAAACACTAAAAAAGATTATGCTTTAATGCACTTTAAAATTAAAACCTTTTTATTAAGCTTTATTTTTGAATTGTACTTTACAGTAAACAGTAATGAAAGTGTACCCACTTTTAAAATGGCAAATGATTCTTGTTCTGAATATTCATGTCAAGATATTTTGGTATTTGAACCGAATAAACTAAACTGTTACACAGAATGACATTTCTGTTTATCTTGGTGAAAAACATTTCATGTTCTGATACACACATATATTTGAAAGAGAAAAAAATGGAAAATATTTCAAAATTTTATATATGTAGTACTGTTTAAAGTACTGTTAAGAGAACATTTTTAAACATAATAGTTTTAATAACTCATTTCTTCTTTGACATGATGACATTACACATCTTACTAGTCATTTTGCAAGATACTAGTATTCAGTTTATTGTGTAATGTAAAGGCTTAACTTGGTTAATTAGGCCAGTCATTGGACAAAAGTGGTTTGTTCTGTAGCTAATTGAAAAATATATATCTATTATGGGGGCTATTATTGTCCTTAAAAATACATTTTTCATTTAAGAATTTCTTTAATTCCAGTAAAACTAAAAGATTAAGTTTAATATGTCTTTATCTAGATTAATAAGTCTATCTCTAAAAGAAAAATATAATTGTAAATACTTTAAAAGTTTCCTTGTTCCTTTTACATCATTTGGGGATTTAAAAAAACAATTTCTTGTCCTTTAAGACAATTTTCAAAAACTTTTATGATCCACTTGAAATATTGACTATTCAAATACAAACAATTAACAGTAGCCTGAAACTCATACAGTACAAATGATTAACGTGAACATACATAACTCATGATATATTGCACAAGTTTAATGATATTATTCCAGAGATCCGTATAAAGTGTAATGAGGTAAGAGGTACACTTTACCACTGTATACAGGAATGTGTGAAAGTGGAAACCTTTTGGCAAGGTGAAATAACTGACCAAATTTTATAAAATAAATTACCATTGGATCCTAAAATTTCTTTCCATGGATATATATATCCTGTCAGCCCTCTCTTACAAAGCAAAGAGGTCAGATTTATTATAGACATGTGAATAATACAAGCTAAACGTATTATTGCTATTAATTGGAAAAATATAAATGAACTTAGAATTAGAAAGTGGATTGAAAAAATGGCGTTACATATGTCAATGAAAAAGATCACGTTAAGTCAAAAAGAACCAAAATGTGTTTGAAGATATCTGGAGACCTTTTAAGAACTTCCTAAAGTACAATGTAAATGTTGGCAGTCTGCTACAACAACAATAAGCTAAGAGGGAATAGGGGGAGTATCATGGTCTAAACATAAACTCGGAAAACACTCTTTACCTGATTTAAACATTTTCTTTCTTTCTTTTTTTATTTTTTTTAAGGGAATGGGTTGATGGGAGATAGAATAGGGTGTAAAAAGTTTGCTGTGTCTTCATGATCATTATTTTGTAACTGTATAATCTGTTGTGATATGCAAATTTTTAAAAAAGTAATAAATATATTGTACAAAAAAAAGTTGACTACAATGTTGAACAGCTACTCCTACTCACCGCTCCTTATAACAATCTTCAGTGCTCTGAAAGCTCCTCTTCTGGCCTTTATGAGGAACTCTCTTAAGTCTGAAGTTGCTGGTTTCAGCAGAGAGATATGAGGATACAACAAAGATCATACAACAATCATAAAACAGAGCGTAATAATAATAAACTCAATATATCATAACTCATAGATAATCTTAAATAACAGCATTTTGTTTTTTTGACTAAGAAAACGGACTGAAACAAAGGAAATGTTACACTGCTTCCACACTGTGCCTCATTCTTGGCCTCACCATGGCAACAGGGCATCAGGACTCATAAATGATGTAGGTGCAGGTGAGACGGATGAGGAGCGGCGCTTCCGCCCGTCAGCTTAAATTACCTCCCATCATCATCATCATCATTCACATAAAACAGACTAATATTATCACTCCGTTTTCAAAAGCTATATCTACACAACAACATATACTACTGTGAGCAAAAGTTTGGTTTCTAATACTTGAGCAGAGCTACTGAAATTTCTATTCAAAACAACAACAGTTTTAAATAAATCATTTTCATTTGACTTCACATTAATGGATAATCTACGAAAAGTTCATGCAAGTGTATTGATGCAACCTTTAGGTAATGTAATTACAAATGTCTTTCATTTTGCACTTTAATGCAGATTATTATTTTTTTTGTTCACTAACATGTATACTATGATGTATACAAAAAATAAAACTGCAACATTTTATAATAAGGTTGTATTAGTTAATGTCAGTTAATGTATTTACTAACATAAACAAACTTTAAACAATCAACTTAATTTAATGGAAAAACAGTTGTTCATTGTTAGTGCTTAATTCACAGTGTTTATTTTGTAAAGTGTAATAACAACAAAATAAACAACAGAAATCATAGATAAATTGTAATAGCTGCTTTATTGATTTAATAATGCAAATTATATTAATTATAAAGGAAACTGCATTGGTCCTGTGGGTCACAACTGGTCGTTTTACCTTCTATTGGTGGTATATTTAATTTAATAGGCCTCAGAGCACATTAGAGACCATTAAAATGTATGCTAACACTTAGTTTATGTCACAATTGATGTTAACTACTGGCTTATTAGTGCCTATTATTAAGGTAACTGTTTATTAGTAGTTATAAAGTATGATGTTATTCTGCACCTGTAGTTTTATCCAAAACCTAACCCCAACTTTTACCTCAATAACTATTAATAAACAGTTAATTAGTAGTTTATTAAGCTAGTAAGGTTAGATAATGGTTTATTAATATCGTGAATTGTGGCCAAAACTAAAGTGTTACCAAATTAATCAACAGATATAATTTGATGATTTGCAATGGTTTAAAGAGTATTTTTTAAGAGTATTGATGAAATCGTGCTTACCGTGAATCCCCGTCTGATGTGACATCCTGAACCCCGTTGATGCTCCAGCTCAGTAGTGAATTCCAGTTGAGACTCCCAGGTTGTCCTTCTCTATTGTCTTCTTCAGTGGCACTGCTATCTGTGCCCAGCACTGTGGTCCTGCTCACTTCCGCGCAATGACATCAACGCCCCTTGAGCATCTTACCTGGGGAATCCTGTTGGAAACTCGATCTGCGGAACTGAGAAAGATGTGTAGCCTAATATTACACCTGTCAGGGGGAAGAATGGCTTCCAGCACACCTCCTATCCAGTATTATTCACCCGTCATTGATGGCCCTTATGTGCTATAAAGTGGATGACAGCATCTGATATCTGTGTTGATGAGGCCAATGTCACACAAAACTGAAGTGGCCTACTGTTACTGAGAGTCTGGACATTATCTGTTTCTCTCGCTCTTCCACAAACTGTTATGCAACGCTCCAATTGTGAAAAGAAATGGCACATTTATCGCTCACACACATCGAGGACCTGATAGCAGCATATAAACCGGCGAGCTCAAATTCCAGCAGGCTGACATGAGATACCATGCAGGCGACTGCTGACCCCCAACCAGCAGGACAGAATGTTCATTTAGACGACCCAACTAGCCTTTGAAAAGCATTAGGATGACTAAACTGTCCATTGAGGACTTCTTCAGATTGTGTGTGACTTTTGTTTGGTTTGTTTGAAGGAGAAAGTGTTTGTTGTGTTTCTTAAAAAGTGTTTCCATTCATCAGAGTATAGATAATAGGAAAGAATCGAGATAAATCAGATATTGTTTATGTGTGCAAAGACAGAAAGGTAGAAAAGTGACATACCTGTAAGTTTGCTAGTGTTGGCTTCATGTTTAATTCACTCAGCTGGAGCACAAACCCAGCCATTATTCATTATTCAGGCGCAGCCCTCCCTTCAAAGATGCTCTGCAAACATAGAGTCCCTTTCTTCTTCACACATGGCACACTTTTTTAATATAACATCAACTGTGCGAATGCGATGTAGTACTAGAAGGAATTCAACTAATATATAGGCCACATTCAGTATGTTTTCAGCATCACAATTAGTTTACTGACTGAACTGAAACATTTTTAAAAAACCACTAATTCCATGATTCTTTTTTTATATAGTCAGAAACAAAGTGGGATGAATGTTGTCTAATGCTTAAAACAAATGAAGTGAATCAAAATATAGTGTGAATAAAATAAATATTTTTTCCATACATTTAAATTTAACATTTGGTTAATGGTTCTAAAATTTAACTGGCTGTGAGAATAGTGAGTGATAACAAAACAGCACTCCTCCAACCTCTTCACTTTTGTATCACTCTGGCAACAGCTGTCAGTGATGGTGGAGGACTAAGCTCACAATAAATTTGCAATGATGTAGGAGTAAAGACTTGATGTAGTTGCAAATTTAAAAATGTGCAGGCGTTTATTGCTTTCCACTTAGAGCAGAATTGCCACTGACACCTATTCTGGAATCTACCATTGGTTCTTATGTATGTCTCTGTAGTGGTTAAATTCATTCATTTATTTTCTTTTCGGCTTAATCCCTTTCTTAATCTAGGGTAGCCACAGCGGAATGAACCGCCAACTTATCCAGCATATCTTTAAAGCAGCGGATGCCCTTCCAGACGCAACCCATCACTGGGAAACGTCCATACGCACTCATACACTACGGACAATTTAGCCTGCATGTCTTTGGACTTGTGGGGGAAACTGCATGCAAACACAGGGAAAACATGCAAACTCCACACAGAAACGTCAACTGACCCAGCCGAGACTCGAACCAGCGACTTTCTTGCTGTGCTGTGAACTCGCTACCCACTGCGCCACCGTGCAGCCTCTGCAGTGGGTAAATATTAAATATAATTAATTTTGGGCATATGCATGATTTAAAATTTGCTCCAGAGCAAATAGGTTTGACAGATGGGAAGATCAGTTTGATAACTTTATATAAAATAAATATCAAAAGTGGACCATTGTTCTTTTGACTTATTTGCTAAGCAATTATATTTTACAGAAATAATAGTTGTATTTAATAAAACAATTGTGTATTGCAAAAAGATCTGTGTTACTAGTAGTGATTGACAGGTTATACTATTGTTTCATCATCAGATGGCAAAAACAGACTGTGAGTCTGTGTAAAGATATTATAAAGGAGGAAAACTAATGGACATTCAAACAAATACTTGTGAGAAAAATTGCTCTAAAGATAATTTTGACTTGAAGAATGGATAAAAAGATTTATTTTTCTCTTTTGTACAATGCTGTAACACAATATAAAAAAACTACATTAATTTATTTTGCTTTGGCATTTATTTGGCTTTAATATTAGTGAAGTTTGGGATGTCATAGCTAAAAACACAGAAACTTCCACTAATGTTACTTGGTTCATGCTGGTTATTTTTAAAGACCCATATTATAATGATAGGCCAATTATTTTTAGGTTTTTGCAACCATAAAATAACATTGCCAGAAAGTTCATGGTAGGTTTTTTTTTAAATAACCTAAAAGTATATTTTCTGAATGTTGTCTTGCTATCTTTAAGCAATTATTTCAGCAGCCAAAATCAAACATTCTGGGAATCAGAAATTAGCTGGGGTCAAACATGTTTGTTTATGCACAAAAACTATCATTTTTAAGTTACCAATAATATAAAATAAAATGCAAAATTATCCCAGTTTTTGTATTTAGCATAGGTCAAAAATGTATACAGGTAATTTTTATATAAATATCTGTATTTGGTGAATGATGATATACTGTGTCATTGTTTTGCCCGTATTTCGAAAATAAAAACATATCGACTGCATATAAGTTATGAATTTGATTGAATTATTAATAACATAATTATTAATAATAATTAATTATTAATTAATTAATTAATAATTAATCCCCCCGAACACACACACTTTATGCCACTACTGTATATCACGCAACCCTGTGACTTTTATTTTGAACTGTAGTTAAGTCATGCTGCCGCTATGCTGTAGGTAGTTTACCCTTGATTATTTGACTTTATCAGTAATTTTTGTATTATATTTATTACATATCTGCCTGTGAGAAATTCAAGATCTCGGAGCATTGGTCGTTGGAAACAGAATTTAACTGAACCATTCATTTTGTGAAAATGCGACACGCACGTGAGGTGACATTTGCGAGACTCATGAGGACATTTGCCGCAGTTTCAGACACCCAGACCGTCGCTTCAAAACACAAAACAGCACCGAAAGCAGCAGACATCGCCAACAGACTCCGGAAAGAGAAAGAGAAAGAAAAAGATGACAAAAACGAGGTTTGTTATGTTTGTTTTTGCAAGTATGTGTTGTTCATCAGATATGTGTGCAACCATTTATGCTCCGTCTATTTTGGTTCCTCGACAAAGGTTCCGGTGTCCCCTCTCCAGTCCAGAGTGAATGAACTCAAGCAGTTTTCTCAGCAGCTGCAGTCTGTGCACCCGAGTGTGTTCGCAAAAGCCCTTTACAGGAGCTCCCTTTATGAAGACCAAAACATAATCGCCATAAATAAACCATATGACGTTCCTTTGCATAGTGAGTATTGAAATGACATCTCAGCAACACTCACCTAATGTTCATTTTGATTAACTTGAATGTACTATAATAATATTTAGAATGTATTTCATGGTACTAGGGATTATAAAAAATTAATTATGCACCATTAATGTCTATGTAAAGCTAAACAAAGAAAGTTCTAATACCTAGATTCTAGGAAATTCTTGGTTTGATTCTGAGTTTTTGAATCAAAAATAAATTGCAGTGCACAGACAGTAGACTGGTGACTTTTGAGATAAGAAATAAAGGAAATTATATTTAATACCAGGGTTTAGCAAATTTTTGTATAGGCGTAGCAGTGCGATATGACGGTATATCGGCACTGGTGTGAGGCATGTGTTAGTGTCCCACCAGTGATGATACACAGCCATATTGCACTGCTACGAGTGTAATATTGCATTTATACAACAGTTCAACAGCATAATCGTGGCAGACAGTATTGCCAGATTGGGTGGTTTTGAATTTGATTGTGCGAGTAAAAATGACAAAATTTGGGCAGTTTTAAAACTTAAATTTTATATCCAACCTATTTAACAAGACATAACTGTGTGCTCCTACTCCATTCAGTTTATAGTGACCAGTGCATAGCGCAAACCGCATGGGCCCACCCGCAAGAGGAGGTGAAGGAAAGTTGTTGAAAGACTCCCTTGACAAATCTGACTCCCCTTCGCGTGCCCTCACATCACACAGCGCCTGCAGTAAAACTCACAGCGGTTTATCATGACACTTTTATCCATCATTTTTTTCCACAATTGACAGCAACAACAAACATAGAAGCATTGTCTGATTGACAAGCAGCACCTAATTATGTTCAAAACTCCAATTTATAACGCCAAATGGGAGAAATGTATACCCCATATCGAAAGTAAAACATACTCTAATAGGTAGTGTAATCTGAAAAGTGTGGGTGAGATGAAGCAGTGTTTGGGTGTAATCCAGTTATGTTGTGGTTCTGTGACTGCTGGTGTTGGTTGCTGTATGGTTAAAAAAAATATGACAGTTAAAGTAACTATGTTAATTTTAAATGAATAAAAATTAAATTAATAAAATTATCTGATAGTTTGGGCAGGTTTTGGATGACTTTGGGCTGGAAAAACTCAGCTATATCTGGCAACACTGGTTGCGGAACGGAAGTATGATAGGCTGATGGATGCAGACGCATTGTATTTAAGAAATTATAAATATTTAAAATAGGCACTATTCTTATAAATGAACTGCATAGTTGCAATCCAAACCACTACATTCTTGCCTGAAAAAGCCTCAAAAGAACATCAAGTTGTCCAACTCCTGCAATATTTGTCAAACTGTACTGAGTTTTTTGATCTGCTGTCACTCTGTGGACGGAGTAATACACAAGGGTGAGGAGGCTGTACGAGAGTTTTTATTGCAGAATATCACACAGCTATCAGCCAATCAGATTCGAGAACCAGACAGAACTGTTTTATAAATATATAGTAGTGATGGGAAGATCGGATCATTTTGCTGACTCGGAACTTTGAGTCTCGTTCATTATGATGAATGAATCTTTTTTCGTTCCTTTTGTTCAATTTGCCAAAATATTATTAAATTGTTACAAGTTGCTTCCAAACTTATCTACAACTACACCAAACGTTGATTAAGTTTGTCACACTACAAAAAAAATTATAACTAGAAAGCTGTAAGAAAGAGCAAATATTTATTTATTGTTTACCTGCTTGTTTACTTTTTGTCTATGATTATGTCAGCTCACCTCTTCTGACAGGTCTTCAAATTTGAGTGGTTTGCTCACGTCACACAGACCCATATAAGCTTAAATAATGCAAACAGTCTGAGCCGAAAGAAGCCATGTTAAGTTAACTTCTCAAGTCTTCTGGTTTTCGAGTCATTCGTTCATCATGTGACAGCGTGTAAAGAGAGATGACTCAAACCCGAAGACTCGAGAAATGAACGAATCAAATCTTTGTCTGGCTCTGAATGCATATGACTGGCTTCTGATTTTTTACCTCAAGAAATACACATGTGAAGTAGTTTCAGCATTTTTGTGTTTTTATAAATATTAAGAGCCACGAATAGTGCCCAGGTTTTCTACTATTTCAGTGGACAGAACATGATGATATGCTAACATCAGTTTTTTCTCCACTTGTCAGATATAAATGGCATCAGAAACAGTATCGCCGAGTGTCTGCCTTTGCTGGCAAAGATCACGGATAATATGCGACCTGGATCACAGTTACATCTTTGCCACAAACTGGAAAAAGAAACTACTGGAGTTTTGATCCTGGCTAAAACAGAGGAAGCTGCTGAACATGTCCAAACGCTCATCCAATCACACAAAGTGGAAATGAAATACTTGTACGTTACAAAAACTTATGTCTAATGATTTTTTTTTTTTTTTTGCTTGTTGATAATGATTCTCACGTACAAAAAAACACTTATTCCCATTTTTTCTCAGGGCAATCACTGTAGGTGTGCCTGTTCCATCTGAAGGAGTGATAGACATTCCTGTTATAGAGAGAGCAGTTGTGGGACCTCAGCCGCACTTTAAGGTGATGTAATACTGTATTCATGACAACAGCTTGATTTAAAAGAGAACATGAGGAGATGACAGGATGCAATGCCTAAGTTAACTTCATCAGAGACATTGCTACAGGAAGTGGACTTATTTTGATTAACAATTAAAAAGATTAAAACCCCTGTGAGCCGAACAGGTGATGAGCTGAAAAATGCCCATCAATCTGGTAACTGAAGACTTTACCCAACACTTTACCCAATATTGCACATCTATTTTAGTTTATTTGACCTATTCAATCTCCTTCATTCAGGTGTTTTCTTCATAATTTTATTTAATTTATAATATGTGCAGTTGCGATCAGAATTATTAGCCTCCTGTTGATTTTTTTTTTCACAATTTCTGTTTAACGGAGAGAACATTTCTTTCAACACATTTCAAAACATAATAGTTTTAATAACTCATTTGTAATAACTGATTTATTTTATCTTTGCCATGATGACAGTAAATAATATTTTACTAAATATTTTTCAAGACACTTCTATACAGCTTAAAGTGACATTTAAAAGCTTAACTAGGTTATTAGGTTAACTAGGCAGTTAACTAGGCACTAAGTTATTATATAATAATGGTTTGTTCTGTAGACTATCAGAAAAATGTGTAGACTAAAGGGGCTAATAATTTTGACCTGGTTTTTAAAAAATTAAAAACTGCTTTTATTCTAGTCGAAATAAAACAAATAAGACTTTCTCCAGAAGAAAAAATATTATCAAACATACTGTGAAAATGTCCTTGCTCTGCTAAACATCATTTGTAAAATATTTAAAAGGAAAAAAATTCAAAGGGGGGCTAATAATTCTGATTGCAGCTGTATGTGTATATGCATACAGTTGATGTCAAAATGATTAGCCCTCTTGCAAATTTTGAATTCTTTTTAAAATGTTTCCCAAATTATGTTTAACAGACCAAGGAAATTTTCACCATATTTCCTATAAAGGGGAAGTATATTTTTTATTATGGCTTGGATTTTTCCCTGATTGTCTACAGAACAAACCACTGTTATCTAGTAACTTGCCTAATTATCCTAACTTGCCCAGTAAACATAATACTAGTACCTTTCAAAGTAAAATATTATGTACTCTCATCATGGCAAAGACAAAAGAAATGAGTTATTAGAGATTAGTTTTTAAAACTATTATGTTTAGAAATGTGTTTGGGGAATAATTTTTTAAAAATCCCAGAAGGGAAAATAATTTAGATTAATACTTTTGACTGGTAATTTAAAATATATTACATAAAATGTATTGCTAATACATTTAAACATGTACAATTAGGGAAATAAGCATTAAACACATCACTATTTTTCTCAGAAAACATATTTCTAAAGGTGCTGTTGACTTGAAATTTTCACCGGATGATGGTAACAACCAAAGAGATCCATATATGCACAGAAAACAATATTTATTAGTTTATAAATTAAGTTATGCGTAATGATATTAAATGATGCAGGGGAAAAAAGCATTGAACACATGAAGAAAGGAAGGTGTAGAAAGGCAGTGAAAGCCCAGACAACAGCTGAAATATCTCAGAGGTTATTCAACAACCTTTTGCCCTTCCTTCCTTCCATTGTAAATTACTATCAGCTGCTTCAGTACAGCATCAGCATTAGCAGGATGATGAAGATGAAATCAGAGTGTACAATTCAGCAAGACAATGATCCAAAACACATCCAAGGAAGCTCAAATGCTTTCAGAGAAAGAAAATCAAGCTGTAGAATGGCCCAGCCAATCAACTGACTTGAATCAAATAGAAAATTCAAAATAAAGATCAGATTTAGACGAGACCCACAGAACCATCAAGATTTTTACACTCTGTTGAGGTCTGTAAATAAATCAAACCTGAGCAATTCATGTGACTTCATTCTCCATGTGAAAGGCATCTTTTTTAGCTACCATCACAAAAAAAGCTTCTATATAATGCATTAAATACATTTAAGTAGTTCAGTACTTTCTCTTTGTTTCATTTCATTGTTATTACACAACTAATTAACACATTTTTCAGATTTATTTTAAATTTTATGTTTATATTGTTTGGGTTTTTACCAAAATCTGGTTCAATTCCATGTCAACAGCTGCTTTAGAATATTTTTCCAAAAAAAAAAACATGATTTGTTGAATACTTTTCCCCCCACTGTACATATTTTTTTCATTCTAATGGTTGTAAAAAGTGACCCTAAACACAACTAAAACCTCATAACTTAAATTAGCATGCTGTCATGAAACTGAGTTAGGGTATTCAATTCAGCCAGGATAGCTTGAAAGTCACAGCTTATCTTGCTTTTTCCCCCCTCGTGTGTCTTGCATTACTATAATTAATGTGAAGTATTTGTTTATTCTGTTAGATGGCTCTGAGTCCGCTGTTTAAAGTGAATGAGGATGGAGATGGAGTGACGAGAGTGCGAGCTCACAGACAGGCACATGCTGCAGTCACACGGTATCAAGTTCTGGACAACACCAGCGGCTGCAGTTTAGTGGAACTCCAGCCTCTCACAGGTATTGACTGACCGTGACTCCTGAAAACTACACCCGACTCAATATTCCTAAGTGGGATGTATAGTCCCTGATAATTATAAATAAAAAGTTTAGATTCTAAAACCTCTAAGTGCCATTTGTCTGTTGTGTGTAGGCTCAGAGGTTTTACTTTTAAATTTTAGGAGAAAATTTCAGATGGTGTTCAGGGGTTTTTGGATCTGAACTCTTCCATTGTAACTAGCTTTGCCTATATATGCTGTAACACCCTCATTTTATTTATGGCTCAATCGACTACCCTTTCGTTGGTGTTGGTGGCTGTTTTTGCCCTATTGACTTTCATTATAATGACATTTTTTGATTGCTTACCCATGGCACCATATAATCATGCATTCTTGATTGTCGGTGGTTTTCCCTCTTGGGAAGGGGTCAAATTTGTCATTTTTACGGATGATCATCTGTTGGCACCATTAACCTTTTAGATTAGGGATGGGCAGACTCGGTCTTGAAGTGCTGGTGTCCTGCAAAGTTTAGCTCCAACTGTTTGATTGATGTTGGAGCTAAACTATGCAGGACACCGGCTCTCCTGGACCAAGTTTGCCCACTTCTGCTTTAGATTAATGGTCTCAAACTTAATTCCTTGAGGGCCACAGCTCTGCATAGTTTTTATTTCAGCCACCTCCAACTGACATCTGCTTAATACTCTATTCACCTTATTGTTTGCGTACGAGCGGGAGCAGCCATTTGAATCTTTTTAACCCGAGACTTTTGGTCTCACTTACTTCCTTTCATTTTCAGACATTAAAAACAGTTTGTTATGCTGCTTGATGTTACAAACTGACATTTTCTTTTTATATCATTCTGCTTTGTTTGTGTAATCATGCAAACATTTGTTTGACCGTATTCTGCGGTTTATTGTTCCTAATCATTTCTCCCATAGGCAGCTAAGCCTGAATCAGAAGTTCTAAAACAATCGCAAAAATTAGCATACTTCCACATTAAATAGTATGGTCAATAGTAGTCTTGAACACCTTGATTATTTGAATAAACTGTTAAATTAGGGTTGGAGTAAAACTGTGCAGGGCTGCAGCCCTCCAGGAATGGAGTTTGAGACCTATGCTTTAGATAGACCTGAGTTCTATGGAGTATAACAGCACATTATAATTGACATGCATTAATACACTAACATTGTTATGTTCTAAGTACATTTTCTCTAACATATCAAGGTAATTATTATTCTTGCTTCCGTTTTGATACTATTTACGACCCATAATAATACACTTTCTATTGTTTTTATCTCTTAAAGCAAGACAAAAACTAAATATGAAAGGTACACAGTGCAGTGCATTGACAAATAAATCAACAAAGATGGCAACAGATAACAAACTCTGATGAAATTACTCATTATTCAGTAAATAAACACTCACAACACATACAGTTGAAGTCAGAATTATTAGCACCCCTAAGTTATTAGCTCCACTGTTTATTTTTTGCCCCAAATTCTGTTTAATAGAGAGATTTTGTTCAACCCATTTCTAAACATAATAGTTTTAATAAGTCATTTCTAATCACTGATTTATTTTATCTTTGCCATGATGACAGTAAATAATATTTGACTAAATATTTTTCAAGACACTTAAAGTGACATTTAAAGGCTTAGCTAGGTTAACTAGGCAGGTTAGGATAATGAGGCAAGTTATTGTATAACAATGGTTTGTTCTGTAGACTATCAAAAAAAAAATAGTTTAAAGGGGCTAATATTATTCACCCTAAAATGGTTCATAAAAATGTTAAACTGCTTTTTTTCTAGCCGAAATAAAACAAATAAGACTTTCTCCAGAAGAAATATTATCAGACATACTGTGAAAATTTCCTTGCTCTGTTAAACATCATTTGGGAAAAGTTTTAAAAAGAAAAAGAAGATCAAAGGGGGGCTAATAATTCTGACTTCAACTGTACATTTTACCATGTCCACATATTTATGTCTTTGTTTAGAAAGAAATATTAAAAGAAAATCTGAAATTAGTGATAGGAAAAGTTCTGAATGTGATATATTTTTTCACCAAATGACCAATATGTAATAGGAGAAACTGAAACATGCTGACAAGAATTCATTATAATGTGTGTTTTAGGTGTGAAAAACCAACTTCGAGTGCACATGGCTTTAGCGTTGACCTGCCCCATTCTTGGTGACCATAAATATTCCCACTGGAGCAAACTAGCACCCCAGGTATGATTAATATATTCACTTGTAGATCCTTAAATGAGGATCATCCTATGCTGCTATTCACGTTTGTGGTTGATTTATAGATGCAGTGTGCAGGGTTGGGGAGTAATGGAATACACGCAACTTAATTACCTATTAAAAATACAAAATATGAGTAACTGTATCTTGTTACAGTTACATTTAATATGGGTGGTAATCAAATTAACTACAGCAGACAAGTATTTTGGTGATTACTTTTGAAACTTTAATGTCATTGGTAATTGTCAATCTATGTAAGTGGCTATTAGTGATTGTCTGACGCACTGCAAAAACATTGCGGGCTACAGTTGAGTTTTGTATGTTTATTAACAGTTATTAACAGTGTATGTACAATTTCAACATCATAGATTATGTGCTTTTGTTTGTTTAATGCTGGTCTGAATTTCTGAATAAGCTATTTTACATAAAAATAAATCTTTATTAGGACTGCACAATATATCATTTCAGCATTGATATCACAATGTGTGCATCTGCAATAGTCACATCACATAGATCTACAATGCTGACTTGACATTACATTGTAGTTTTTACATTTACATATACAAAACAATAAAGCATGCACTGTTTATTTCACTTTTATCTTTGCTTAAGTGCATTTATTTTTATTATTATTTTATTTTTAATTTTTATTTCCATTCATATGTTTGTTTCCATTCATTTATTTATTTATTTTCCTCTTTGGGATTGTTAAAGAAAACGTATAAGTAAATAAGTACAACAAACTCATGTTGCTTTTGATTATTAGAGATTGTTAAAATACTTTACAAATAGAAATTGCACAGATAACTGATGTCCAAAACACTATGAAAAAAACAAACTCATTTAATTTTTCTTCAGAGATTACTTATTTTGAGTCTAACAAAATAGGTTGCAAATGATTTTTTTAAAAGTATATTGTAATCTAGTGGAAAACATTTTAACTTTACACAGGGCACTAATTGAAATACTCATTGGAAAATAACCCTATTGGGGTTATTAAAAATATTAATGACTTAAATATATACAGTAGTCAACATTCAAAGTCAATCAAAAATGTTTCTCAACATTGTCCTAAAATAAAAATGGGTGCTGTTTAATAGTTTTAAAACAACTCTGATGAAAGGGATGATCCACTTCAAATGGTGACTACTGTATCTATACAAATTAGATTAAGGGTTAAAAGTAGCCCACTGACAGTATGTTGCAGACTACCATTCAATTATTTTGTTTTGCCCATGAACGTAGTGTGTGTTAATAATGAATGGTGGTGGTGTTAGTGTGTTTTCTTGAGACATGACTCATTGTCACGTTTAAAGAATGACCACACGAGTCTCACATTTCGGGTTACAGAAGCTGCCTGAGGGTACGCTGCGCCGGCTGGGCCTGGTTCAGAGTAAAACACGATACCTGCCTCTTCATCTACACTCCCGAAGGATCGTCCTGCCAGGGTTCAAAGGTCACAGAGACATTACGGTCTCCTGTCCCCTTCCCAAATACTTCATCAACGCATTGAAGAGGCTGGAGATCCCACTGCCGGCAAAAGAATGAGATCTATGATCTCTTCTTACTTTTGCATCGAGGACTGGATTTGACATGGTTGAAAATGGACCTTCTGCTCAGATGTTTTGTATGAAATAAATAAAAGACCAATAAAAATGTTCTGCAAACTAAAGATATAATCAAGTCTTCATTAGTTATCAGTGTCAAAAATAAACAAACCCATATCCTTTAAGGTGCAATACTTGCATATAGATTTATATAAAGACAGTTTTTTATAATTAGACTTTAACTGATTACTTGACAAGCAATCAGAATAATTGGAAGTCACAAATGTAAAAATCTGTTGTTAATTAGAGGGTAGGGCTGCAGTATTATGATACTATGCTCTTGTGTAGACCATCATTTTATACTGTATTCATGCAAACAGGATGTTATGTCATGGCTCTACAGGCTGAACTTCATATCAGTCCATGACGATACAGTAGTGAATTATGCTAAAGATCAAATTAAATTCTGAAACGCCTTTGATTGATCCAATGCTTCAAAAATGTGTGTTCATATACATGCGTGTGCTTTTTTTTTTTTTTTAGGTGAAAATATAGTTGTTTTGATTGCAACTATGCAGTTCATTTTTAAGGATAGTGCCTATTTTACATATTTATAATTTTGGAGATGGGCGAAGCAGTGGTGCAGTAGGTAGTGCTGTCACCTCACAGCAAGAAGGTCGCTGGTTCGAGCCTCGGCTCAGTTGGCATTTCTGTGTGGAGTTTGCATGTTCTCGTTGCATTTGCGTGGGTTTCCTCAGGATGCTCCGGTTTCCCCCACAGTCCAAAGAAATGCGGTACAGGTGAATTAGGTAGGCTAAATTGTGTGTAGTGTATGAGTGAGAGTGAATGTGTGTGTGGATGTTTCCCAGAGATGGGTTGTGGTTTGAAGGGCATCCGCTGCGTAAAAACTTGCTGGATAAGTTGGCGGTTCATTCCACTGTGGCGACCCCAGATTAATAACGGGACTATCCGACAAGAAAAATGATCTTGTAGATACCGCACATCAGCCTGTCATACCAAAGATATCCACAGAGACTGCATATTAAGTCCCTAAAAGAGAAAAACTGCATAATTTCGAACTACAGCTGATCAAATCATTATTAAACAGGTAAGTGACTTTCTAAGTCGATCGCTCTCTTTTGTATGTTGAAGTGCTGTATTTATACCATAGTCTGGTAGTGTTTGCTTTGGCTTTTTCGGGGTTAATTGTTGAGATATCCCGATTTCAACAGAATTACTGGAAAATGTCTCTAGACTGATGGCATTTCATGTTTTTCAGCCTTTAAATCTTATAATGTGAGCAAAATCACCTGTTTTGTCATCATTTTATACATTACTCTAGAGCAGGGGTCACCAATCTCAGTCCTGGAGGGTCGGTGTCTCTGCAGGGTTTAGCTCCAACTTGCCTCCACACACCTGCCTGGGTGTTTTAAGTATACCTAGTCAGACTTTGATTAGCTTGTTCAGGTGTGTTTGATTAGGGTTGGAGCTAAAATCTGCAGGAATAAGTTTGGTGATCCCTGCGCTAGAGAATCATTTAAATACTACTTTTAAAGTGACGTTGGTAAAATATTAACGGTTACTGCTGTTCTGACGTCAGCTGCAGATGTGAACGAGTGACGAAAGAAAGTAGTTACTCATACAAAAGGATTTTTAGACTCTCCGTGTTTGATTTTATTTTTATATACATGATTGTGCCGTTGAACTGTTGTATAAATGCCGTATCACACTTGTAGGAAAGCAACATTGTTGTATATCAGCACTGATGGGACTCTTAAAGGGTGATTTCAAACTTGTATATTGATTCAGTTGTTCCAAAACAGGATTAAAATTGTTACATTGTTGCTCTTTGTTCTTGGTGCGGTTCACTTTCATACAGCAAAGTTTCTAAACGGACCAAAAGAGATAAAACAAGTCACGTGTGAGTTAACTCTACTCACTTTGGTGAGAGTTTCATGGTTTATTTTGCAGAGTCCCGCTCCACTATCATGCGTCCTTATTTTAATTTATGGCGATGAGCAATGACATTATAAGCAGAAATCTGCACTTTAATTTTTAATGGTGACGCCCACATATGTCGTCACCAGATATAAATCAGAGGTAAGACTCTCTCATGCATAGCCCTTGGCTAGACTGCAGTTCGATTAATGGTCCTAATAGATAAGCAGCTCTTGTTAATAGTTCAGCATGCTTTCAGTTTCATATTTAACATGAAACGTACATTTACCGGTGAGACTGACATTTCGCCCTACTCATAATTCTCTCTTCTTATAGCCATATATGCCTATTACATATCCATAAATCACTGTGATATAGCCGGGCTCGGATCGTTTCGCTCTCACTACAATCGAGCCGAGACCACCTCATTCAGGCGATCTCGGACCGTTTGATTTGGCGCAGATCCGAGCGCGATTACTGGTTTCACATATGCCAAACGAACCGCGCTAACTGGGCAAACGAGACAGGTTCTAAAAAAAAAGCCTAGGTGTGAAAGCACACTAAGACACTCAGCCTGTAGCGACGTGCCAAAGTATGCCTCCCACCAGTCTCAATTCAGTCATATCGCACTGCTACAAGTGTGATATTGCCATAAATAAATATTGTTTATTTGGTTCTTGAATGAATGAAATATTATGAGTTTTATTTTGTCATTTTTAAATCTGAATTTGGAACATTTGGAGCTTTGCTTAAATCCCTTTGTTAATAAATTTCTAAATATAATAAAGATTTTTTTCAACCAAATTATATATATATATATATATATATATATATATATATATATATATATATATATATATAAATATAATTTTTATATCACCAATAACAAGAAACTTATTTAAAAAATCTACAACTTCAAGTTCAGCCCGATCTCATGAGTAAACATAATTTGAAAAGTGGCTAAATTATAAGATTTCATGTTTTAAAGAGAAGCCTGTCCTCAAACCTCACCCCGCTATTGGGCATGAGCAAATTGTACTAAAATGTCAGAATGGCATTATGCAAATTAATATGAATTAGCCACTAAACGTAAAAAAAGAAAAAAAGAAAAGGAAAAAAAAACGCTTTGGCAAATCCCTCATTTAAATCCTTTGTAAAAACACCTCAGTGTAAATTGCTGCACTGAATTCAACAATGCATGTCATAACTCGATGGTCTACTTACAAAGAAATTTATTCTGCCTGTGTGTTGTGTTTGTGTGCCAGACTGCAGAAAGACTCAAAGACAACACACCACAGGTGATTCACTGTACAAAAAGGCATGTTTGAAAACACAGGCTTCAGTTCTCCAGCACCACTATAATATCAATACATATCAGATTACCATAGATGCATGTGTGAGTGTATATATATATATGTATATAAAAAAAAATCAAATAAAAACAGAACCAAAAAGTCTTAATGTATAATACACTCCTCAGGTACGCAATCTCTGCTACTGCAAAAGCTCCCGGAGGCGAGCGAGGGATGTGTTAACGGTTACAGATGGATGAGGCCATGTTTTTAAACACCTGATGTGTTCCAGTCCACTACCAAAACAAAAATGGCTTAAATCATTCTTCGAAACCACCAGATCCTTAAAGTTCAGCACTTATTGAAAGAAAATGAAACCGGACAGTGGGAGAAGGGATGGAGCGTAACATACATGGCAGAAAGAGAGAAATGCACACATCAAGGGATCTGGGATCTGAATACGTTTCATTAGGCGAACAAACAGAAAGAAGTTCCTGTCTCTAAAAACAAAACAAAACAAAAGGCTTTTATGCACGTAATCCAGCTCATCCAAAACTCCACTTGATTCTCCTTTTAGTGGTGGATGAATATAAAGAGATGCCGCAGAGGAAATGTAATTCAGTCTGTTTGGATGACGCTGGAGATCTCCATCCATCTATTACTTCTTTCCTTTTCCCCTTAAGCGTCGTCTCTCATTGAACGCTGGTCTGCGTGATGGAGATAATCTCTTGGATTTCCCGCACCATCATGATGCGTGTTAGCATGTGCTCCAGTTGCTCGCTCGTGATTGGCTGAGTGGAGTACCAGATGGGGCTGTTGGGTGCCACTACAGGCTCCGGCGTCAGGTAATACGTGTCATTGCGACCCTTAGCAGTCTGAGGGCTGACGATAGTCAAATGAAGAAGAGGGGAATATTTTGTAAAGACAGCACTTATTTGTATATTATACCAAAGCCAAGACAGTTAAACAAAAATCGACATGTATGAAAGATTAGCACTAGCATTTTAGCCTCACCATTTAAAGAGGTAAAAGTCATAGAGCTTGATGGGACAGCGCAGCGGGTTCTCGGGGTCTTCAGCCTGTTCTGCGTACATGTCATCAGTCACTGGAACAATGAAAGATATGGATAATTACTTAAGAATTGACACAGTTTGACAAATTTATTTTCATTCATTTGCATTATTTTATATTTCATGGGCATCTGTGGTAGACTAGCATGAATCAGTTTACCCATTTACCAATGCGGTTTGTAGAAACTTCCATGAGCATGTCTGGATATCTAAGGCCATATTTACACTGCAGATCTTGATGGCCAGTTCTAATTTTGTGACTGTTTGGATGTTTTGATGACCAGCTTACATCATTTTTAAAAGTGACCTGTATCTGATTGTCTGTATTTACACGGCACAAGGCAAAAGGTGCAATGAGCAAGTAAAAAAGAGCGGGCACTGACTGACAGCTGAAAATTCTTCATTCCTGTATTTAATCTGTTTGCAGGGTTTCATTTTTTATTATTCTTTTTGACAAGTTGTTTTACTATAGTTATGATAGAAAAGCTCTCATTTGGCCATGTTCTTTTAATCTAGGCCCTTTCAGGGTTCTTACACCTTTTCTAACTTCAAATTCCAGCACTTTTCATGCACTTTCAAGGTGCATTTGTATGCTTTTGCAGCACCTAATAACCACGGTTAATTACATTTATATAAATTGTATGTACTTTTTCACATCTAAATCCATTGTGCTATTTAAAAAAAATTGATGAGCACTTTAGAACATAGGGATAGTTTACCCAAAAATTACCCAAAAATCATTTACCCAAAAATGATTAAAAAATACACTTAAAAAAGTTTAGTTATTCGATGAAGTATGCTTTTAAGTTTGGTCTTTTTCGACCTAAAGTTGATATCTTAAAAAATGAGCTTACAGAAAGATTTTGTTTGGCTGTAGTACCAAACTTTCATGACCAGTCGTTCATGATATTTCATGTGCATTGTTATTGTTTTACAGTCATTGGATTGTCGTTTAAGGTTTGAAAATATGTCTATAAAAATCTGACTTAAAAAATGAAATTGTCTTAAATTTCAAATGTTCAATAATCAAGATAAGAAATACAAATTCAAAACATTTATAATAGGACATAATCAGTATTATTAAATTACAACTGTTAATAAATCAATTTAACACAATTCAAATTCAGATTGTTTTGGCTTATTTTTAGCTTCATAAATGCGCGCATTCGCTGAACATTTTGCAATGAAAACTGGTCGCACGACAACAATTTATGCACTCGCACAAATGCTCCCAAATATATGTTGAGGTCACATAGATAAAAATTTTGCACTAATGCAACCAAAACAGTCACAATTTTAAGCCCTGCAAATTCACGCAGGTTCAAGTACTTTGTTCAAAATCCAAGCACTTTTCTAACCTTGAAAACATTATATTAAAAAAAATCAAGCATTTTCCAGGATTTCCAGCACCCATAAGAACCCTGCCCTTTTAAACCAATAGACATCTTAATGTCATTTCCATGTCGTAATTTATGCATGTGATGTATGCAACAGTTTGTCTAGCCGATAATGTTTATGTGGCGGATGATGGGCTCTCTCGCTCTCATTAACAGGCTTAGATACTTCTGCCACAGCATGACAATATCAAAACTCTTTTAGTTCTCGTGTATGAGATTTAAGATTGGAGACTCTGCTGAAGTCAGTTCTGAAATGAGAGCGTCAAAGTTGAATTCATTTGCTACTCTTTATAATGATGCGCAACTCGCATTAACAGGTGAAAATCCGATCTACCTGCTAACGCTGCACATACAGTACGAACACACAGATCTGATTCATATTGGATAAATTTCTACATATGAACAAGGCCTGAATCTGATTTGAGTAAATCAGAAAGTGTCATTTTTTTCCCTGCTTACGTGTACATGGCCATATCCAATCTGAGCCACATGTGAGGGAAAGAAATGAAATATATTTCAGAATTGGGTCACTTGAAACATGCCATGTAAATGCAGCCTTAGTTGAGAATCGTATAAAAATATCGACTGAAATGTTCAATTGAATGTAATTTTAGTAATTTACCATAAATAACAGCTTTAAAAAACAAATCTGTGGAAAGCGACACATATTAATGCTAACATCTACATCTGTGCAAACACTATTATAAATACCATATTGCTTATAAATTGGATATTGATTTTAATTGTGTGACAGATTTAACTCAAAATTAAGCAAGTGGTGTAAAAATTAGAGGGGCTTTCAATTTTTTAAATTGCTACAGATATCATTTTGAATATATAAAATTATATTCAGTAATAAAAAAATTGCTTGTCCAGTAGTGTTGGGCGAGATAAGAAATTTTTAGATCGCCATTTCGCCCCCCTGTGAGATCGCCGATACACGATACTATCGCATGCGGGCGCGACAGTGTTATATAATAATAATAATAAATATAAATTATAAATTACATATATATATATATATATATATATATATATATATATATATATATATATATATATATATATATATATAAAATTATAATTATTATATTTAACCATATCTAAACATAATTTTTAACCTTTCGCCTGATTTTTTAATAACCTTTAGCATTAGCATAACGTTTAATTTTGGATAATAATTCAAACCAATGCAAATCACTACGCTCTTACAGCTGAACGGGCTTTGAGACCAAAATTATATCAAACAAGACTCGATGCAACAGTGCAACGCGAGACAAGATTTGATGGTGAATTTGGGTTCATGCTGTTATCCTCGGCCCGTGGGACTGCCACAAAATGGATATAATATACATGAATGAAAGCAAATGAAATGACATTTATCTACACACTGAAGAAACAAGGATGCATTTTGATCCTTTTAGAAAGGAGGTGGATGGAGGCCTCGCCGCCCGCACGTGACTGTTTCTATGCGGTGAAGTTTTTCATGTTTTTGTTCAGTTGAGCGCAGCTTCAGGTCTAATCAATCACAAAAGTAATCATCAATAGTGTCACATTTGTATTTGCTAAGATCTAACACAATGTTGCGCTTGGCATGTGTTTATTATTTTCGGAGTTTCATTTTAGACATGGCAGCAGCGAGTCGGCATTAGCCTATTGCTCTAATATTAAATAGCCTATTTGACCTAAAACTTTTTACTGAGCTCAGTAAAATGTTCTTTGATAGATTATTAATAATCTGTTTAATAATTCTTTAATGGCAAAACGAATTATTTATTTTCAATAAATAAATAAAATATATTTTAGGCTATAAAAATGAAAAAATGAAAAATAGTCTATAAGCCTCCTTAAAACTTAAATAGGCTATTAATAACGGATATAAAAGATAAATAACTTTTTTTGTGTTCGTTTAGCGGCACAACCCTGTTGTCCGGTGTGCAATACATTTTTGCCATACATGTGCCATGTCATGTGACATTATTGCAGCACACATTCACATTTCTTCTCTTTGTTTCTTTGGGCTTCTTTTATATAAATTATAGACCAATGGTTCCTAAGGTTAAAAAAGAAAGAACTAAGGTGTACATTTTCACAACAAACAAACAAGAAATGCCCTAAATATTGGTGTAAATTTACAAAATTTACTTCTTTTAGGCAACATTAATCAGACATATTTCTCAAAATCTCTGATTTTCCATGTCTTGGACCAAAAAAAAATCTAAATTCCCTGACTGAACAGAACCTTTAAAATTCCATGATATTCCTGAAATTCCATGACCCGTTGGAACAATGAATATTGGATGTTTTTTGACAATTAAAGCTAAAAAATCATAAAAAAACAATTGCTTCGTTAACATACAAGATAAATACTGCATAACTCTTGATTAAAGTTTACAATTTTCTTTGTAACATGACAACATCTGGCCATTTTAGCCCAAATCCTAACCTTTCTGTCCGACATGGTGTGGTCCAACTCCTTTCAGGTAGCGGATGCTGGTGCTCTTGTCTTTAGGGTTGGTGGGATTCTTCTTTGTATGTCTGAGCACTTTGGAGAAGGCCACTTTCATATGCTGCTCCACTGTGGTCAAGTGAAAGTACCTGTGAAAAGATGACATTTGAACTCCAGTGTGTGTGTGTGTGTGTGTGTGTGTGTGTGTGTGTGTGTGTGTGTGTGTGTGTGTATGCATACATACATACATACATACATACATACATCACACGAATACACACAGTCGAAGTCAGAATTATTAGCCCCTCTTTGTATTTTTTTTATTTTATTTTTATATTTCTCAAATGAACAAAAACAGAGCAATGCCATTTTCACAGTATGTCTGATAATATTTTTTCTTCTGGGAAAAAGTCTTATTTGTTTATTTCAGCTAGAATAAAAGCAGTTTTTATTTTTTAAAAACATTTTACAGTCAATAATATTAGCCCCTTTAAGCTATATTGTTTTAGATTTGTTTTTATTGTTTTAGTCTACAGAACAAACCATTATTATACAATAACTTGCCTAATTACCCTAACCTGCCTAGTTAAACTAATTAACCTAGTTAAGCCTTTAAATGTCACTTTAAGCTGTATAGAAGTGTCTTGAAAAATATCTAGTCAAATATTATTTACTGTCATCATGGCAAAGAACTATTAAATCAGTTAGTCTGATTGGTTGTGAGCCATGCAATATTCTACTAGAATCATCTCTGGGGCATTCTCTTCGCTTACGTGTATCACTTCCCCAGCAGTGCATCAGTGGCCGTTCACCTTGCTGATGGACACTTATTCTGGAGCTTGATGTATAATCCTAATCTGTGGGCAAGATCATCTGTTGTGTCATCACTAAAAAATTAAAATATTCTACATGATGCAATGAAATATCTCCTTGTTCTAAACTAACACATTTAGCAATGGCTTTTGCTGTTCAGACGTTCAAGCTGCTGATGTGAATCCGTGGCAGAAGGTAGTAGCTCCTCACACAAAAAGGGTTTTGATTGTTTTTACTTTTTTATTTGTTATATTTATACACACATATGCAGTCTAATAGCTGTATAAACCCATCATCCCACTTGAATTACAGAAGTGCTTATATACAACCATATTGCAGTGCTACAAGCGTGATATTGCTAATTTATGCAACAGTTCTTCTAGATCTTGATTCTGATTGGCTAAAATCTAATTCTACGATAATAACACGCTTGCAAAATTTACTTGCTGTACATTTAAAGAATAAATCCCTTTAATTGCGTAGCATTTACTTTCAGTGAACATTTTCGATGTTCGATGAAACGATTAAAAAAAGTTGTTAATAATAATATAGGAATTGAGTAGCAGGAACAAATATACATATTTGTATTTCTTTTCTGTTAATGCCAATGGCTTCCTAATACAGCACTGCTATATAGATTACCGTCTACATTTCAAAAGTAATTAGATAAAGCGTATATGAATACAAATTAATTTAATGCAAAGAATTAGGTGTTTTGATCACTCGAAAAGACCATGCAGTGTTTTGCTACTTGTGATCAGATTAATGGAAACACATCCTGACACCATGTGCATTAGAGCAGGGATTCTCAAACTTTTTTATTCCGGGACCCACCTAGGCAAGTAATTCAACTCAAGACCCACCATAATATTTTAATATGGAAAAATGGGTAAAAATGTATCCATTTAAAGCAGTTAAAAATATATGGTGTGTGGCTTTTTGGATTTTGCGATTTGATATGCACAAAATGAGGCTCGAAGTGCTTTTTGTGGGATGTTGGCTGTGATCATTTTTTTGTTGACAAAGATACTCTTTTTTTTTTTCAGAAGAGAATATGATAAACCTTTGTGGACATATTCAGAATGTTTTGTTGTCAGGTGTTGTTTAAGTTTTAAGGATTTTATGCTAGCACTTGCAAGCTTTTCTAAGCATAAAAGACACGTGACAGTTCAAAACAAATTAATCGGACTCAGTCACATGCCCAGCCCTAACCAATTTGGCACCCTAGGCAAAATTTCAGTTGGTGCCCCATCACATCGCAGTAAATTCCACTGCTAGTGTATAGTCATAAGAAACTAAATGGCTTTTTGATCGACTACAACAAGCTGGGAAAATGTTAGATAAATATGTCAATACTATTAAAGTTATTGCAGAAAAGATCTTGATATTATTGCTGCATATTGATTAAAGTTACTATAGTCATTTAGTGAAGAGTAGCAAATGAATCTCTTATTGTGTTTTGTTTGATAACAGAGGAGTTAATGTTAGAATGCACAGCTCTATAATGAAGCATTCGACTACTTTAGTAACTGTTTGTGCTCATTTAAGAGAAAATTAGTTGTGTTTTAAATAAAACACGCAGGACGAGGGAAAAAAAAAAAAACAAGAAGCACTTTTCCGACGGTCATTTACTGAGAGCTTCGCTCAGCACGAGCTCTCCCGGGGAAACGCAGATTGCTAGTGCTCAAACGGAGCATTGGTCGAAATGTCAAGCGAAAAAAAGAAAGTGACAGCTGTGAAACATAACCAACTTTGTCGTTTTGAAGGAAACACACTTTAGATCTTTTTAGGGTAAGAGGTTTTTGAGTTATTGCCGCTATAACTGAATGTGTCAGGAATATCGAAAACAAAACCAACTTAACCGCGCTCATTTCTGGCGCCCCCCTGGATGTACAGCGCCTTTAGCATTTGCCTATACTGCCTATGCCACGGGCCAGCCCTGCTCAGTGGTTCAATGAATACTTATTCAGACTGTTTCAGTTCATGTGTTTAACCCAAACGATTTTTTTGAAAAAAAAATTTTCTCTAAAGAGTCGTTCGCTCATTATTGTACTGGTTTTGATTCACCGCAACAAAAATATAGCTGAAGCTATGTGACGTTGCGCAACTCACGTTTGTTCACTGTGCGACCCACTAGTATGGTCGCGACCCATAGTTTGAAAACCCCTGCATTAGAGTACTGAAAAGGGAAGGAGACTCACTTGGTGTTGAAATACATCAGTGTAGTGAGGAGAGTGGCTGGTGAGTGAGCTCCCAACTGCTTACATTCCCACAGCATCTCCTCTGTCACATGACTTGGGATGATATAGCCTGGCAAATGCAAGAACAGTTAGGATACACTCCGTTTATTACAAACCAAAAATGTTTATAACAATAAAAAGACTCACCAAGAGGATGAATACTGGGCCTCCACTCCTCCAAAATTTTGTGTAAACACTGACAGAAGCGGCTATAGTACTGATCAGAGAAGATGTCGTCTACTCTGCCGTTCTCAAACATGTACTATATTAGGGAAAAAAGAAAAATTAGCTTAAGCAAACTAAACAGAATCTGTATTACAAAAAGACTACGAGTAATCTGACATACTTTCTGTATACATAAAAATACATAGTATAATGAATCGGGTTCGAACAGCTCTCCCTCCAGCCCACGGGCCTCTTGAGTCATCAGGGACAGAGCCAGGTTCAACTCTCCCACTGAACTCGACACAAGATCGTCCTGGAAGCGCAGCGGCTGTCGACCTGCAGAGACAAACGGAGGTTTATTTTAGCGCATGTGAACGTCTTTGGAGGCTTAACAAAAATAGGTCATAGCTCTGTAAGTTTCGGAGGATCTGTTAAGCTCTTTTTCAACAATCTAGAGTAAACTCTTTATTTTCACTTCCAAAGCAGTTCATACTTAAAGGTGCAGTATGTAAGTTTGACACCCAGTGGTCGAACAAGGTATTTTCACTCCTGGTTAAAAAGACACAATCGCAGGTTGCCAGATTGCCAACAGCAGTGTGCCTGACTGTCAAGCTAAAGGCTGATTTAAGACAGATTTAAACCATGTTCTAAATAAAAGCAAAAGCATGCGATAGAAGGAATATTTTCCATATTAAAATGAGTTTTTGTCCTAAAAAAAACATCCAAACTTTATATTTTAGAAACAGCTTTTATTTCTTGCAGCTGAACAACAGAACTGACAATGATCAGCTCAGGTACACCTCATGTGCTTTATTCAGTGTTAAATGCTAATAATGTGAGTTTAAATGCCATTTTACATGACATTTATTATCATACTATTGAAAGCAGAAGCTCATAGTTCACCTTAAATCTTGAAAATAAAATAAACCATTTGAAATTGAACTTTAGAGCTGACAACTGTGAACTTGTGCAAGCCAACACATATCAGTGATTCAGCATGTACACTTATTAACGATAAAGAGGTTTGATATGTTTTATTTAGATTATAAATCTTACCATTTCATTCAGTAAGTGTACTATTCTGTACTTCTGAATGGCTGTATTTAAATTTCTGTGATGTTTCATCTGGTGCAAACAGCCAAATTGCTTAACACAAGGCCCACACAGAATCTGCAAGCGCAGCATTCTGCAGATTTTCAGCCCATCATTAATTCTGTTCTTTTACTTGAGTAAGTCTATATTTATTAGTTTTTTTTTTAATTAAGTACAGTAATATTATTGACTAATATAAAAAATTTCATTTGATGTGCAAGTCACAAGTAAGTTTCAAGTCATAACCTTCAAGTATCAAGCAAGTCAAGTCAAGTCAATTTTTGTCGGACTCAAGTCAAGTCAAGTCATTGCTTACTTCAAGTCACGTCAAGTCGTAGCTTGGTCTAGCAAGTCACTTTTAAGTCAATCTAATTACATACACACACAGAGACAGACAGACACAGTATATAAACGGTCATTTGAAATGACACTTTCATCTCTAGTGAATCAGATGAAATAATAATACATATTGTGAATAATACAATAAAATAAAGTCAATGTTGAAAAACTGTACTAGTAAAAAAAGTATATTGAACAGTTAATCTTGAAAAAACAGCTAATTGCTTAAATTTCAAAAACGTTGATTTTGTTTTTCCACATTTAATCACTTTATTCAAGAGAAGTTGCTAATCAGAAACAATTTGGTTTTAGTTGAAAATTGTCAATGTCATAGCCTTAGATAAATTTTGTAATCTTTATATAAGGCTCTTGTACTGAATCAAAAAATTTTACTCATTTTGCTACATGCTACTGAAGGTTTCAGATTGTGACAAGCCTAGATTGAGCAGCATCATGAAAAGGAGAGAAAGAAAAAAAATTGAAAAAGTAAACTCACGTCCAATAGGTGCCAGCTTATTTTGTTCATTTTTGTCCAGCTCAGCATTTTTGCGCTGAACCCAAAGCCTCCAGACCTCTAGCCCGTCCTCAGGCTTCAGCGTGTTTGGGAGGACCAGCTCAGGAGGAGGCTCTACCTGTGGCTCTGCCTCGGTCTGCGCCTGAAAAACACAGAACATCAGTATCTCAGCATATTGCTAAACAAGAAATAAGCATCTTCACTATGGTTAAATACACATGAGCTTTAAATATTTAAAGAGATAGTTCATCCCAAAAAAAATATTTACTCTACAAACTTGTTCTAAACTTGAGTTAAACATTTTTTAAAAGGTTTGTTTCATTAATGTATTTACTAACATGAATTAGAAATGAACATTACTAGTACAGCATTTATTAATCATAGTCTAACAGTTACTAAAGCATTATTAAATTCCAACCTTGTGCGTGTTAACATTATTTAAAGCCTTGTGAGTTAGGCATCGGACGATAATTGTTTTCAAAGTATACGCGGTTTGGAAAAGTACGGAACCCCGGAAGGGACGTAGTGGGGGAGAAAAAAATGGGTGGGTGAAAAAAAAATAATGGGTGAAAGAAAAAAAAAATGGGTGGGATGAAAATATATATTTCTAAGTTTTTTGCGTTCTCTCGCAAAGTTTTGCGTTCCCTCGCAAAGATGTTTTGCGTTTTTTTTTCGCAAAGATGTTTTGCGTTCCCTCGCAAAGATGTTTTGCATTCCCTCGCAAAGATGTTTTGCGTTATCTCGCAAAGATGTTTTGCGTTCTCTCGCAAAACTGTGTCTCCACAAACACTTCCTGTTCACTGCACTCACGTAAACCCTCCCGTTTTTGCCGAAATTCTCCCGTATTTTACCATTCTACCCCACTTTCTTTACATTACTGTGCGTATGCTACCTATGAACCAGTGAATGCATGTATAAGCGCTGACTGACAGACGCGCTTCGTACAATAAATTGATCCCAGATTAGCGTCTGTACACGCCATTTACAGAGGAGCGGGTGTATGTTTAAACAGACAAATACACTGAATAATATGAAACATCTCCGTCCTGCATGTTTTATTTTAAACAGCTTATTTTCTCTTAAATGAGCACAAACTGCTTCTAAAGTAATGGACTGCTTTCATTATAGATCTGTGCATTCTTACAGAGACACCTCTGTTATCAAACTAAACAAAACATGAGATTCATTTGCTGCGCACTTGTTTGATAACAGAAGTGTCCCTTTAAATGGCGCGTACAGACGCTGATCTGGGATCAGTTTATTATACGAAGCGCGTCTGTCAGTCAGCGCTTAAACATGCATTCACTGGTTCAGAGGTTGCAAAGTGATAGGCGACAATCAGCGCACAGTAATGTAAAGAAAGTGGGATAGAATGGTAAAATACGGGAGAATTTCAGCAAAAACGGGAGGGTTTACGTGAGTGCAGTGAACAGGAAGTGTTTGTGGAGACACAGTTTTGCGAGAGAACGCAAATTATCTTTGCGAGATAACGCAAAACATCTTTGCGAGATAACGCAAAACATCTTTGCGAGGGAACGCAAAACATCTTTGCGAGGGAACGCAAAACATCTTTGCGAGGGAACGCAAAACAACTTTGCGAGAGAACGCAAAAAACTTAGAAATATATATTTTCCTCCCACCCATTTTTTTTCTTTCACCCATTATTTTTTTTTCACCCACCCATTTTTTTTCTCCCCCACTACGTCCCTTCCGGGGTTCCGTAGAAAAGTCAAGGTTTTAAAACTGTAAAAATTTTCTGCTATTCCATTCCTAAGGTATGTATACTATTTTTAAATTGTATACTACCCTTTTAAATTGTAAAGAAATCTGTGTTTTTAAAACAAATAAAAACAGCAGAAGTCAATGATTCATTTGAATTATTTAGCCTGACATGTTTTGCTACTGCTCCAAATTATCTTTGTTTCTCAAAATAAAATATATTGTGTTCAAATGGAAAAGCAGTTTAATTTTTAATCCAAACATTTTAAAATAATATATTTCAGAGCAGTAATCACAATACAGTGAAACCGTGATATTTTTATCCAAGGTTATCATACCGTCAGAATCTTATACCAGCCCATGCCTATTGCGAGTTAACATGAACTAACAATGAACAACTTTATTTTTATTAGCTAATAATAACAAAGTACAAACACTCTAGTAAATGTATTGTTCATTATTTGTTCATGTTAATTAATACATTAACACAATCTTATTGTACAGTGTGAGCATTTTTTGCTGAAAATAAAAGAAGACATGCAGAAAACCAAAATGTAAATCACCACTGACTTCAATACTATGGGGGAAAAACTATTAGGGCAGAGTGATTAATCGAAAATTAAACAAAATTGACAATTAGAACCTATAATCGATCAAAATTTTCCAGGACAAATTTTTCAATCACTTTCCATACCACATGTGGAGTCACATGACCCAACTCTGTTAAAGGCTGATTTATACTACTGCTGCCACTTTGCAGCCACATCTCTGGTCAAGTAGGACAATGGACCCATTTTTGAGGGTGCTTTCACACCTGCCTTATTTAGTTTGATTGAATCGCACTAGGGTTCGTTACCCCTTTTGGTGCGGTTCGTTTGGGCAGGTGAGAATGCAGCAATCGTACTCGAGTGTGCACCGAAAGCGGACAAAATAAGCTTACCAAGACCTGCTTGAAGAGGTGGTCTCGGTTCGCTTTCAAACGAACCCTGGAGCGGTTCGTTTGTGGTGAGGATATGATCCGTACTAAAACAGGTCCAACCGCAATAAGTACTGTGCCTCTTGGACTAATCCAGCTGCCTTAGGCCGATGCGCTGTGCATTATGGTATATGGAGGAAAATATTTGTTGACATCGCTTTACCAACAGAGAGAGAGGGGAAAACATTACCTGATGGATCGTTGGTGATATTTCCGCAAGATGACCATGTCACAGTTTGCTAATTAAATTCACGCCTCCTCCTGATGTGACGAGCGATGCATTAAAACCCTGTTTTCCAGCCGCGGCCGTGCTTCATTCTCAAAATGTGTAGTTTCCCTCAAGAGTAAAAACAACATTTTGTGTCTGCCTGTTTTGTTTACTTGCGGTAGTTCATTTGCATTTTCCCCGCACGTGAATTCCGACCAATCAATAAGCGATTTAGGAAATATGTTCAACAACATTTGGCCAATGAGAGATGTGGATTTTGTCAGATTACTGCATTTTGGTTCGTTTCAACTGGTTCGGACCAAAGCCAGCAGTGTAGTGTGAAAACGACCAAAAGACGGCAGAAAATGCAACAATGTATCATTTATTGCCCTTGGTCCAGACCAACTGAAGCGAACTACAGATGTGAAAGCACCCTAAGTCTTACTTTGCACTACATTAAGGCTGCGCCAGAGATGCCTTGAGATGGCATATTTTCCATTACATTAAAATTATTTTTTATATTAAAATATTTGTTAGCAGAAGATAAAACTGTTAAAAATGTTATCTACAGGATTTGCATTTTATCATTTTATTTTATTTTATTTAGAAGAGCTACTGCTTATTTTCTACTTTTAAAATGAAAAACCCTGAAAATAATTTTTTGTTTCCATAATTCCAAGTTCTTTAGGCAATGTGTGCTTTAATTTTAGTTGTTTATCGTTGACATTTAGTAAATAATCAGAGATTGTAGATAGTGTGTTTCCTTCAATTATTCTTAAGTAATTCACCCTTCATTCAAAAATCTCTCACTTGTAAAATGTGAGCATATTTAATATACAAAACTTGTCCATGAACTGTGAGAGCAAAAAAAAATCAAATAAATCAATAAAATAATCAATCATTAATCACATTAGAGTTAAAATGTTCAACTAAATAAGATTTTGGTTTTAGGCCAAATCTCCAAGCCCTCAATACTACGGTAGTCAATGGGGACAATACACATATATCTTCAAAATATGATGCTTTTTGTTCTTTAGAATAAAGAAACTCTTAAAGGATTGGATTAAGCAGAGGCTATCAATTGATGAGAGAACATTCAAGATTTTTGGTTCAAGTATCTCTTTAAACAAGCAAGAGTTGGTGCTGTATTCACCTGCAGATGGAGCTGTTGTTCCTGTACTTCTCCATCCTGCACGTGCTGCTGCTGTTGTTGTGGATCCCATATATGCAGGGCCTGCGTTGTTCCAGAATAAGCGCCCCCTACAGTCTGCACGGCGACAGGGATGTGAATGTTTCCATTCATAAACTGCGCAGGAAACAGTGAATGTACAACTTCCTCTTGAGTGGTCACTCCTGAGCTGGACACTGGAACTGCCACTGCCCCTGCAGCCTGAGATGCACCGATAATCATCTTGTCTTTGTCTTTATCGGTTGGCGAGGCCTGGACCTGCACGGTGCTGTAGGCCTCTTGTGGGATGGCGATGTGGGCCACACCTTGCTGCTGCGGGGCAGAGTAAACGGGTATGGTCCAGGTCTCGCCGGCCGGGCCTGTGATGGTACCAGTGGCACTGTAGAGGTGAGTGCTGTCAACGGTCAGCAGGTCTGGTCGAAGTGACAAGTAGCCCTGCTGTTGGCCCTGCGGTATGGCCAATACGGTAGCCAGCTGCTGCCCTTGAGGGAGCGAGTAGGACACAACTGTAGGGACGTCCACCTTGCGTTTCTTTGCAGGCTGGAGGACGGCAGGCGAGGCTCCAGTTCGTCGGTCCACTTCCCTGGGGGAACCCTGCTGCTGAGGGGACAGAGCCTCCACTGTTTGGATCTGAATCTGCTGACCTCCGGCAACTGCTGCCACCAGCTGAGCCTGGATCTGAGAGACATTTTGCCAAGTGTTACGCTATGAATCATGGCCTCTGTTTTCATTTGGTATCAACATGTTTTCAGTGATCCAATAACAAGTGGTCAGCCAAAATGCACAACCATTTACTTTGCATTCATATGTTCAAAACCCATTTGAGTTTCTTTCTTCTGTTAAACACAAAAGAATATATTTTAAAGAATGTTGGTTGCTGGGAGCCCTTAAATTATATATATATATATATATATTTTTTTTTTTGGAAGTCAATGGGTCACAGCAACCAGCATTCTTTAAAATATCTTCTGTGTTTAACAGAAAAACACTCAAAGGTTCAAAACATGAGAAAGGGTAAATTAATTTTGGGTGAAGTAACCCTTTAATCCCACTCTACATCACACACAGGAGCTCTCAATTGTGACAAACAAGAGCTACTGAATAGACAAACTCATGTTATACGCAAGGTTAGGTACAAAAACCCGCTTCCCGATGTACACTGTTAATCATTTCACCGGCATATACTTTACCCGAATCAAAATGCAGATTTTGTTTGTTCATTCCATTTAAATGCCAGGGATGTCGATTGAAATCAAAAGTGCAGGTTTGTGTGCTGATTTGTGTGCTAATATGATTTATATTTTAAATTAGTAACCTGTAAAAATAATAATAATAACTAGTGAGTAATTTTTGTCAAACCTGCTTACTTTACCTTTGGCAGCCTGTTTATGTGCAGCGTACACTTTTGCAAGTTGAATCATCCGTGTACTACATAGTTTGTATTTTTCTGAATGCTTTAACCTTATACGTTGTAAATAAAAAAATAAAAATGGTTTTGGGTCTTTTAAAGAATACAAACCCTAAGATTTGGTGCGGTTTCACATGAAAAATTCCATAAGTCACATGTTAGGTTGGTAAGGGGCTTTTGTAGCGGTTCAAATCCATTCAACCACATCAGTGTTTACACTATGAAAGCAATCTGTTGAAAAGCATTTCTGACTATTGGACGTGCTTAAAAGAAGACTAAAAGTTAAAATCCTGTTTTCATCTGCGTTTAGTAATGCAACTTGTGATCACAATGTCAAAAATACATACCAGGGGCCTCATGTACGAAGACTTGCGTGGAAATCATACTAAAACATTGCGTACGCACAAAGCTGTAAATGTGCGTACGCAGAAAAAAATTCAGATGTATGAAACACTGTGTACGCCGAGTCTCACACATATTCTTTTGTACATCTGAATGAACGTGAAACTGAGCGCAACATGCACAAGCACAAAACCCCTCCCTGCCACCTCCCCCGTATGAATATGCAAATGACTCTACTTTGGAAAAACCCAACGAAAAAGCAATGGCAAAAGCAGGCAAAAATAGAAACTTTGAACAGAATGTGAATTGGAGGTGCTCCTTTCGGAGGTAGACCGGAGAAAAGCGGTGTTATTTGCAAGTTTGTTCTCCGGAATTAACAACAAAAGAAAAAAATAGAGTGGGAGAGTTTAGCTAATGCGGTTAACACAGTTGGGTCTGAACATCGCACTGAGTGAATTATAAAAGAAATATTGTGATTCATAGGTGTAAAATGTTGCAGTAACTTTAACAGTCTCAGTGGCGCGCTCGTAAGACGCATGTCTACATGTTTTGACACGTTCGAGCATGAACTTGGTTCGAATCCAGCGTCTGATAAACTCTCTTCTTTTTTCCCCCGCTACATATTAGATTTTGCCAACTATTTATTATGAGAAAGACAAGTTGGAATCATTAATATTAATTTGCACATTTATTGAATGGAAATGTTTCTGATTCACGCATGCAAATTCATCTTCAGATAGTGTCTTTATAGCAATGTGCATGCAGTAGATAGCTCAGATTACATTGGGAAAACCGGCGACCGCTGAAAATTGGCTTTAATGTTTAGCTGGTCAAATGTATGGTATGGAAACCTTATATACCTGCTAGATGAACCCATCTCATACAGCTGCCATTGCAAGGCACAGACACTTTGTAGAGAGCAATTTAACACAACTGCCTCTAGGAGTCGCCAATGGAAATAAAACAGACACGCACAAAAAATGTGCGTACGCCAGCCAGAAAGCTGCCGTGAAGCTGCGCACATTCCCACGTTCAGTTCATTGTTAGTAAATCCAAACGTGAGCGATTCTGAGCGTGAAACCTGGCGTACGCAAAGTTTTTGTGCGTACGCATCGTTGATACATGAGGCCCCAGGTGTAAACTTACTTGCCAAACCTGGCTAAAACTGTAGAAGCTGGTCATGTATTTTCACATTACCTGTTGTTGTTGTTCCTCTGTGAGCTCTCCCTGTTGTACCAGCTGTGTTGTAGTAACTCCTTGTAGCTGCTGTTGGGTAGGAGAAGCCACCTGAAGTACCTGGCCCACTGTCTGACCCTGCTCACCTTGAATCTGCACCTGTCAATAGAGAGAGGTATTTAGACCATGACATGTGCTTGCCAACTGATTGGTCCACTGGCCCTAAAATGAAGGTCTCAGTAACGTTTTGTCACCTATAACAATGTTTTTATGCAAAAGCATTTTATAAACATGCACAACTGCAGGTTAGTATAAATATTATCCATAGTGAAAAAAATCATTAAAAAAAAGAAATGCAAAAAAAAAAAGAAACCATTACTAGGAAATAAAACATCTAAATGGCGCACTTAGTGTTCAGCTATCATGTTCAAAATAGTTGTGTTTAATATTTGTATGGAAAGAAAAGGATTTGCTTGAAATTTTATATGTTTTATCATCTTCAATCAATAATTTTATCCTAGCTAAATTTAAAGTTTAGTCAAACTGTGCCAAAATCTTTCTAGAAAATGTGCTACTCTTTACACTGCATTTCACATGCCTACATAAACAACAACTATTCTTCAATTGATCTAACATAAGCAATCACAAACACCCAAAATGTTCTAGTTGTTTAGGGCAGAGACACGTTTTCTGAATTTTATGTGGTAAAAGACCTTAACACTGCCCAGTAAAAGACAAAGCAAACATTCTGTCAACAAAGGATAGATAATCATAACAATTGGCAGCACTAGCCATCATGCCTGAAACTCATGATCTACACTCAAAACAAAATAAGACAAATTCACAGTCCACTCATTAAAAGAAAAGCCTCTGGCATATTGAAGCTTTTCATTACTGCCAGACTTTAAAAGCAGCAAACATGCCTGCTTACAAAACACATCATAAAAGCATAGTTCATCAAAATATTAATTGTCACCAAATACTCAACCTTTTGCCTCTCTGGCCACATTTGACATTCATTCTTCTGTGAGTGTACATTTACATCACAATCATGAACCAACTTCCCATTTACTATTTAGAAGAGGCATCAAAAAAGAAATTTGTGAAAACTACTAAAAATGCTGTATTATCAAAGCCAGGCCAGTAGATGATCTGACCTCTGATGCATACACCCCTGCAGTTGTTGTTTCTCAACTACTTGTGAATGGCTCTCCACTGAACATGCAATTAATATGCAAATATCATCACTGCTTCCACGAAATTGCATTTTAGTTGTCTAAACACACAAAAAAATTTGATGTTGTGTAAATGTACCCTAAAACACTTTTTTTTATTATAAACGTCTGTTTAATTTCCCAAGTACTATAAGGTTTTTCACACTGTGCTTGACCCTGGGTTATTATCGTTCTAAACACCGCCTTTAATCCCAGGGAAAGACATGTTTCACACCTGTCATTTGAAAGTGGTGTTGGTACCGTGTTTTACTTGAGGTTATGAAACCAATTTGCAGCGTTAACCCTGCATTGCTGTGCTAACTCAGTTCAGTGTGTTATGGAGTTGTGTTTGCTTGTTGCTGGTGAAAACTTGAATCAGGTCATGTCACAACAGAAAGTGATCAAGAGATGGCAAGATTTACTCTGTTTTCATTCATTTGTATTTTTTGAGTGCATTTTCTATTTGTATTTCATCCCGTGACGCCTAAAGGGTCACGAAACACCAAAACACATTTTTTGAGCTGTTGACAGTTGTATGTGTCCCACACTGCTAAAAACACTATTATGAGACATATTTCACTAAAAAGGGAAAATTGGTTGTTTTTGTGTTATTTCGAACAAATTCGTACTTCCGGTTCAAAAACGAATTTTTGAAGCTACGTCACGGCCATGAGATCTTAGCGTGTATTCCAGCGTGTAGACTGGACATCTGTACCTGGGATTTCCTTATTACGTCTCTGAGTGTGCTGCATTAATGCATGAGTAGGACTTCAAGTTCTGTTGAGTTCAAACCAATCAGCATGCTCCATTGTGCCACTTCATTAATATTCATTAATGTTACAGTGTTCAGACGGCAGAGAGACGCCAGGTTGTGTTCGTAAAACAAGCCTGCAGTGTTGCTTTTATAATTTGTTGCAGTGAAGGTTATTATCTCTATAAGAGCACAGCTGGACTTACGTGTGGATTACAGTGCATGGGACGGAGCATTGTCACCTCTTAATAAAGACGCGGCACTAGTTGCTGTTGATTGTCCTGTCTCTACAGATTTGGTGAGCGAGCAACCAGTGGTCTTTGTTTATTCAGATGGCAAAGTTAGTTCGTATCGAACTAACTATTACACTGAGTGTAAACATGTTAGCACCACAATCAAACTTACCGTCGTGTAGGATTTTCACCGCATTTTGTGACAGGAATAACACACACAGCTTTTTGACGCTACCTGCCGTGTGCATCTAAGTTTCTTGGAAATGCGGAGGGTTTTTTCTCTCATTCACCATGCGGTAACAAACATTGCATAAAAATACACGCTTAGAGCAGTTCCTCGAACCAAATATCTCGTTTGTCACGAGGGGCATGAATGAATTCCCTGAATGAAAGAGCCAAACTGCAGTTAAAGTCCACCATTTAATAATTTGGCAAATAATTTGATTACTGATGTCCATGTAAACACAGTCAGTCTTTCTCCCCTGTGTGTATGTGTGTGTGTTATGATGAAAATCAGTGCGTGCCCAAATCGACACTCCCATTTTTATGCAAATCTTTTTACAGACCCATCCCTCTTTTGCTTCTCCGACACTCCCCCCTAAACAGAGCTGGACACGCCCACTATCCTGACTTTTCCAAAGTAGAGGTGTGAAAACACCCTGCTGAAACAAAGGGGTTTCTTGGGACTTTAAAATGGGTATGGACCTATATAGCAACTTTTTTTATATAACTGATAAGATAATGTGGAAAAAAGGTTGCCGTTCATGCAGTTTATCCAATCAGAAAGAGTGACACTGCAAATATGCAAATTAGAACATTAACCCAGGATTTAGGAGTGTACAGTTTGAAGCATCTGTTAACGAATAGCCTAGAGTTACCTGAAGCTTAACAAAGGTGTAAAAATCCCTAATAACTATCAAAACGTTCTTTGAGAAAGCATTTTTTTGATGATTGAATTTTGGGTATTCCAACAAAAACAGCTTCCCTGGTAAATACTGGAAAAGCTATCAAACCTGTACTTGGATCTGCTGTTCAGATGCCTGATGCACAGCTGCAGCCAGCTGGGGTGAGATCTGTGTCGACGTCACCTGAACCTGCACAAAGATAAAGCAGAAATAATACTTTTAACAATCTAATACTTTTCACATCTTATCTCAGAGCTAAAATGCCCATAGAAGTGTCCCTACCGGACATGCCAGCTCCAGCAATGAGCCCGCCACCTCTGTGCTGTCCGTGTAGATGCAGTTAGCACCCTGTTGGTACACCATTGTGGTTGTGGTGCCGCTGGTCTGCTGGCTGAACTCCTGCAACACCTCTGGGCCTTTGGAGGCCAGCGACTCCAGGAACTCTTTCATGCGGTGCTGAGGTATAGTGCGCGCCTTCTGCCGCACATACTCGTCGAACGAGATCGCACCGCCTTCAATGGGCTCATTCATGACAGGTCAGTCCACCCTGTACAGGAGCCTAGAACACAAGCAAAGGGTATACGTTTACAAAGATACCATTATTGTCTTTGTGTAAACTCTAAAAATGAACAAACTATTATAAAACACACATGGATGTTATGTGTTCAGTATTTGGATTTGTTAGTACTTGTCTAACCAAAGCAAAGATGACAAATTTTACTAATGGCTGTGTGCAGGGCTTAAGTGTTTCTATACGAGGTGACATTGCCAATTACTAGCCTGGCCTGCATTACAGTGTTTCTAGTAGGGATGTAACGATTCACCGTGAGTCGGTTGAAAATCAATTCAAATATGTGACGATTCAAATCGGTAGACATGTTGAATGAATGGTTACATTTTTTGAACAGTGGGGGCGCTCTTTACAGGTGCAAACTCACTTTACCTGCATATCAGCGCCAAACAATCGGTGGGACGAAACACAAAGTGTGAGCAAATATTGCAAAAAGACGTGTACTAATAGAAGGACTGTCACAGATGTCTATATGAAAAAAATTATGCTTTGCAGCTTTGAATGCTATGGCGATCACAGTGCATCAGTGTTTTATAGCGAAAATGAGAAGATGTTTTTTTTTTACTTCTTTAGTTTGTATTATTCTTTATTTTTTTCATTTGTTTTTAGCAATTTAGTTATGGCAGAAAATTTATTATTTTACAAAAAATGTGCAGCATTTAAGAAAAAAAAACGAAAGGGCACTTCACCTTCAATTTGTTTAATTTTTTTTTTAATTGTGACTATATCGTAAATCATGAGATTAGTATTGTGAATGGTATGAATAGTTACATCCCTAGTCATTAGTCATTTTTGTAAATGTAAATAGGCAGTGTTATAATGACGCTGTATTCTCCAGGCAAAATATGTTAAAAACAAAGGAAATCGGTTTTCGTTTTATTACGTTCTTGAAACAAAAACCCTTGGAGACTGCACAAAATAAACTTGTTTTATTGTAATATACAAATATGCTTATATGCATAATTTGCAATACATTGATGCATGCATGTATCCGTTTACATATAAAACAGCTTTGATTTAAAATGCATAGATTCGCAATGTTCATTTGTGTTTTATTTTAAAGCTAACTAATAACATTAAAAATAAAAATAATTGTATTTATTTGCAAATAAAAATACATTAGGTAAATATAAAATATTCCATGTTTCAGGCTTGAAATATTAGGAAAAACCTATAGCATACAGTTAACTCTAAAGACTGTAAACCCAATCGCCCATAGCAGCTCGCTTCACATTGTTACATCAATCATTCAATAGAATCTCTGCACACAATGCAGGTCTAGTTGAATTTTGAATAGCCAATCCTACAAACATGTGAATTCTGCAAGCATTCTTTTAAAATGTACAGATAATTGCTTAAACTAAAGATTAAAGGTGTTTCGTGTGATATTTTAGTGATGAAGAGCTCTGTATATGAAGCATTCAGACTGAAAGAGCCTCTAACCTTGCTGGACTTTGGACCCCTTGAAGCAAAATAAAAGAGCTGTATTGAGGCTCCTCTCGAATCACAAACCAAACCTTAATATGAACGATCACATAACATAAACGGTATTTGTGTGTTTGTAAACTCGCTTTGCTTACGGTAAATCAAGCAACGTTACTGGACCACTCAATGCTTTGCCCCGAAAATAAGCTAGCATTAATGCTAACGCGCTAACCTTTGTCAAGTGAAACTCCAAAACGCACAGAAGCGGGCGCAAGTAATCGCATTGGGATATTAAATACATTTTTGATATGCTGTTGTGTGGCATTAAGCATTATTCCCGCGGTAGATGTGGCATCGCGCGCGCAGATGTGGGGCTAACGTGAGCTCGCGTGCTAATCTTCCCATGCTACCTTAAATAAAAGCCAAAGCAATTTCCGCCAAAACACGCCGTTCAAAAAACAAAAACCCACTAAAGCTCAGCTAAAGCTGGCCGTGCACACGGCAAGTCCGGTTGCTTTGCTCTATCTCGGTATTTTTGCAGCGCAATGCATTTGTCAACATTTAAGAGCGATTTATGTCGTGACGTGTGCTTATTCTGCTACACACATAAATGAAAGCATTGAAAGCCCGATGCGGCCGGGCGCAAAAATGTCCTACCGTAGTGGAAAACACACAAATGCGCTGCTTGGAAGGCTTGGATGGCCGTAATTGTGTTTTTTTTAATAATAATGTTTGCGATAGAGCTGACGGAAGTAGGCCTGCTGTGACAGCGCTAGACCCCGGGCTGTCCTGTAGCGTGAAGGCGGGGACGGAATCGCAGCTCCCCCTTCCGGCTCCACTGCTGCCGCAAGCACACTCACAATGGCATGAACGCAGAGCGCAGTTGCCAGATCACAACAAGAACACACCAACATATAATTTGGAATGCATTTTATTTTTAAGAGGTAAAATAAAAAATGTAGGAGAGGAATAAGAAATTTACAGGGTACATCAAAACATGCTATTCAATACTCAACCGAGAAATTGATGAATCTATTATCATGGATGATAAAAGCATAGTAATCTAATTATTATAATAAAACCATTGTTACACAAGCTGGAAATGCAGTATTTAATAACATTATGTATTGGAATTATAAACTATTCCAATAAATAAATACAAATATATTTATTTGTTCATTATATAAAGTGTGATTAATATTTTTATAGCTTTTAAAAATATATCAAATAATAAAATAAAAACAACCATATATATAATGATCACTGTGTAAAAGCGAGAAGCTAATTAAGTTAGTTTATCAAGTACTGTGTTGGTTAGTATCTTGGTTTATTGTTATTATGGTATTAATTTTGTTGTTGTCTGTGTTGGTAGATAACTAATTCGATAATAATATTTTTATTAATAAGAGCATAATAATAATCAACACATGCCGACAATGAAAATGAAGCAAAAACATTTCATGTAAATGAAAATGCAACACTTAATTCAAATATTTACTGAAATTCTAAATTAATAAGTGTTAGATTGAATTCATTAGCTTTTTTAACAATATGATGTTAATAATGATAATTATATTAATAGCATAATAATAATAATAATAACAATAATAATAATAATAATAATAACAACAACACCAATAAATATTTCAAATATAAGAACATAAACAATGTAAAACGTACCATAATAAAGATAAATGAACAATAAATAGCCATATACATTACCAAATGTCTTTAAACCAAAATATCCCACAGACACACGCAAACACACACAAATAGTGTGTGTCAGATAGCTAAATTCCATTATAAAGTATCTACATAGATTTCAGGGACCCGCAAAAGAGTGTTGGGGGTCTGTGTAAAAAAAAAATAGTTTTTTACAAAAGAAGGGCGAGCGGTTGGGATCTACATATATGAGATTTATGTAAATAAAAAAGTATGAACAAGCAGCGACTGACAATAACAATAAGCCCCTGAAAACATCCGCATTGCTTAAAATCTGCTGAAATGGCAACACCGGCGGAGCTCGTGAGCAGCTTGGCACGGGTGCGCGCGCTCGATGAGTGTGACACTTTATGTTAAACGGCTTCACTCTAACATAAAACACTTCTACCACCCTGTCTATTCACATATTGCCAGTGTAGCCAATACATCACTGTGCCCAAATCCAATCTAAAACTTTGTTGTTTTCCCTCAGGGGTAAATTATAAGTAACATATGCTTGTTTGTTTTTCATTGCTTACTCTCTGCACCACCTGCTGGATAGTTCTCTGTAAAATACTTTGCTATATTATTAATCACAATTAGACTATTCAAATAAAAGACAGACAACAAATTCCTTTCTAAATCACTCTGAGCATTATAAATCTCACACTGTCATACTGAACGCAATAAAGAGACATTTACACGTATAAAGTGTATGTGATTTTAGCGTGCTTGTGCCTTTAAGCGGGGCTCTATCCGCTCCAGTCCGCCTTAAAGCGCTAGGCATGTGTCAGTGAGGGCCTCCCCCTGATCGCCCTGCAAAAGCCTGCCTGACTGAGCGCTTAAGGTGGACCGGCGGAGATGTGCGGAATCGTGCTTTATCACATCACTGTTATGAGTTCAGAAAGAGTTAATTCTCACGGTCTCTGTCTTAACCCCACAATGACCCTGTCCTATCATTTGGATAAACATAAAGTATTCAGAAGCCATTTAATAATGAATTCACTCAATATATAATAGGAGCCCAGTTACCTCATTTGAACACATCTGATTCACATCTGCTTTTGATAGTAACTCAATAACTTTCAATAAGATACAAAAACCTTTTGTGAAGCTGCTTTCGAATAGTAACTATTGTGAATATGCAAGTAATCTTAAACTGAACTGAACTGAATTGAATTGAACTAAATTGAATAACTACTTTGAAGAATTATGAAAAATGACAGGGGGTTCAAACTGAGCTATACAACTGTGAATATATTTTAAAATAAAAATATTTAAAAAATAAATATTCTATTACTAAATAAACACTTTTTTGCAATATTTTAGACTTGTTAATTTAAATCATTCAATTAAATTCAGTAAACTTTACTGTCTATTCCCCACAGTGGCTAGAACATTCTCTTTAAAAATAGGCACACACACAACAACCAAACATAAATACACTTACACAATTATTTTAAAACTCCTGTATTTTAAAAACAATGGAAGTGGGATTAAATGTCTTGTGCTTATATACATATAAAAACTTAAAGGTTTATTACAACCAGACAAATAATTGGACAACAGTAAATTGTTCTGTACAAAATATTAAGAGGATAATATTACTGACCTCAAATTAATAACAATAATTATAAAAGTTGCTTTTATTCCACACGGTAAAAAATTGACTCAACTTAAAATTGTAAGGCTTGCTGCAGCGCTTTTTTTGAGTTGATTCAACTTTCAACCTAAGTATTGCACTTGACTTGATTTTAGTTGAGTAAACTAAAAAGTGTCTTGAAGCTGGTTGCCGTTTTTAAAGTTGAGTCAACTTTTATTTTACAGTGCAGAGAAATAATAATTTCTTGGGAAGAAAACATACATTGTAAAACCCACCAGTCAACTTCATCAAATGAAATGAGTGTAGTTAACTCACAATGTACTAAAAGTTATAAATCTACTCATTTGAAAAGAATTTTGAACTCAGTGTTGAAGGTAATGAGTTAATTAAATACCTCATTACTTGAACTTAAATGGAGTAAGTTTTGGGGTATAGTGAGTTTTGGAGAAGAAAAAAAAATTGCTGTAATAATGTCCGAAAAATAGAAAACTAGAAAACACTTCACTATTATGTTAAAATTATTCTGTTCTCTCTTTCAAAGAATGCATTACAATGATTTACATTTTGTAAAGTCTATTGTCACTTCCACGCATACAGTACACTGACCCAACAGTGTACTGTATGCGTGGAAGTGACAATTGTCATGAATAATTCACATCTGGAGAGACAAACGGCACTTCCCAATGGCTAATGCTCACCCATTCAGAGCCTTGCAAAGCAATGTCTAGCTGCAAAAGCTAGCCCAAACTAAATGCTTGTTGTATTACTTGCTGTATTATGACCATGTAAACACTCTGGGTAAACAATGTATGTACACTTATAAAGCATGCACAAAACATATTTGAAATGTTATTAAATGTGTTTGCAAAACTGTTGTAGTAAAAACTTTCTTGTGCATTAATCCAGCATTAAACATAATTTCTGAATGACTCTGAGATACTGAAGCAGCGTAATGAGAAAAGCATTAAACACAAGAATAAATAATATTTGAAACATGAAAAACAAACTTTAAATCAAAATAATATTTTAGACAGATATTTTAATTATTCAAAATATTCAATAATTAAATAATAATTAAAAATAACATGAGAAATATTTGAAGAAAAAAAGTTCAGAGGAGGGCTAAAAACTTTGTCTACAACAGTACACATTGAAATTATTTATAGAACATATATATATATATATATATATATATATATATATATATATATATATGAGCAATATCACACTCGTAGCAGTGCGATATGGCTGTATATCAGCACTAGTGGGAGGCGTGCGTTGGTACGAGGGTGTAGGACGAGTGTCTCAAGGCCCCACCAGTGCTGATATACAGCCATATCGCACTGCTACGAGTGTCATATTGCGTTTATACAACAGTTCAACAGCACAATCGTGTATATAAATAAGAAAATCAGACACAGAGTCTAAAAACCCCTTTTTATTAGGAACTACTTTCTTCCGTCATTCATTCCCATCTGCAGCTGACGTCAAAACAGCAGAAACTGTTACTAATTTACCAACGTCACTTTAGAGCTAGTGTTTGAATGATGCTCTATGTCTAATGTGATGTCTAAAGTGATGACAAAGCAGCTGATTTTGTTCACTTTAAGATTATAAGGCTGAACGTGACATGAAATGCCATCCATCTACAGAGATAGGATAGGATGCAGAGGGTTTTGGGCGGCCGCTTCAATCAGGTACTCTACCAAAGTTTGCAACCCGGGGGTGTTTATACCAAAGAGGGAGGTGTGTGAAATTACAGGAGTTTTTTTAGAAAGAAATAAAAACGGGATGGTTGCGGGAGACTGGTCTGAAATACGGGATACTCCCATGAAAATGGAAGAGTTGGCAGGTATTGCTTACCAGTTTAATAATGATTTGATCCGCTATAGTTAGAAATCAGACTGTTGTAAGCTTCTAAGTGTAAGGGCTTATTATGCGGTTCTGTCGCCATCTTGTGGATAGAAAGCGTCAATCGTCTTGGGTCTACACTATGGTGGTCGACGAGCTCTCTCAGAAATTGCAAATATTTTAAAATAGGCACTATTCTTGCAAATAAACTGGATAGTTGCAATCTTAAAAACTACATTCTCGACTAAAAAGCCTCAAAAGTACATTTTGTTGTCTAACAGCAGTAATATTTGTCAAACTGTAGTGTCTCTGCTTGTTGCTGGCTGTATGTGGGCGGAGTAATACGCAAAAGGTATGGAGGCTGTATGGGTGCGGATATTACTTAAATATATCATGGCTATCAGCCAATCAGATACGAGAACCAGACAGAACTGTTGTATAAATATATATATATACTTATATTTTTATATAAACATATGCCTCTTATGTTTATATTGGCATGGTAGAATTTATTGGCATCCATGTAAATATGTGAAAACCTCTTACATATATTACTATTACATAACATTATTATTTACTTGAACATAATGCTTTGAATGGAATATGGTCAATACTCACATTCCTCATCTTATATTTAAACCCTTTCTCTCTACGTAATTGCATCCATCTGTGTGTTTGACATACATTTAAATAAGATCTTGTTAAATCCGTTATGTTGCTTCTGTTTCAAGTAAATATCAAGTTAAGCTCCACATGGCAGGTTTTTTCCAAGAACCAGTCAAGGATGTTCAGGGTGCTTGAGCTAAAAAAAAAAAAAAAAAAACCCAGCATTAAATCAGAAAAAAAACAGGAGTGATACATTTATATTTTAGTGGAAATATCCCGTCCGTTGTGTGATGGATTTTATTTATTTATTTTTTCGCTCAGTCTCTGGTGTGCTTTTATTTGATGTAGGAACAGACTGGTGACTAATGATCTTACTGAAATCCCCTATATTGAAGAGATTAACTTTACACATCTGTGATACCAGATACACACAGTGGAAAGTGTCTGTATTTTTAAATAAATTGTGTATGATCGTGACTTCACACAATTTATTTTACACTATCATTTCAGAGCTCCCAGGGTGTGTTAAAATCCTGTGGGGTTTTGACTGGGGATCAGAAGTCTGTTCGGAGACCAGCACTATATAAGTCTAGCAGGACATCAAGCAGATGGCTGAAAGATTACAGTGAAACGTCAGGTGGGACAAACTCTAAGCATCAGCACAAAGATACAGCAGTTTGAAGAAGACAACATTCAAGGATAACCACTGCAGCAGCAATGCATCTAAAATAATTCGCAACTGAGAAGAATTTCAATAATCACTTTACGGCTGACTCCGGTAAGGCACATGATTTCATACTTCTATATTCTGTGAAAATTATGGCTATTACGGTTCAGTTAGTTAATGTATTCACTAACACGAGCAAACAATTTACAATATAATGAATACAATATCTATTTTAAGAATTCAGATGCAAAAAACTGTAAGTACCATCTCGAATTTCATTTATGTTTATGTTCAGTTATTTCATGTTAAAATTTAATCACGTTACTGTATCACGACATAGAAGCCTGAGAAAAATGCTAGTTTTAGAAGAAGGTTAGTAGAGGTTTTTGCATCTGATCTTTTTATTTATCTTTACCTAAAAAGGATGTTCACTGTTTGTTCAAACTACTTATTTAAAATGAGCTGAAACAACACAATTGTTTTATGTTCTGAAAAACTCAATTGTTTTATGTTCAATCCACTTAAATTTGTAAAAAATAATAAGTTAATTTAATACCTTCATATTGTCCAAACATAAATAACTTGTGTGGAACCTGCATTTTTATTGTGTTTGTTAGTCAGTATTATCAGTGCATTAACTAATGTTAACAAGCACAACCTTAGATTTTAATAATGCATTATAGTCAATGTTGAACTATATCTTAAATAAATCCTGTACATGGATTGTTCACTCTTAGTTTCCTGTTAGTATGAAATGAACTATATATAATATAAGTGTGACTGAATTATGTTTAATATAGTGGCACTTTAGACTGCATGTTCTGTGATCTAAAGAGGACATGTGATTCAGAACGGATGGATACAGTATATGTAAAACATTTTATTTATGCATGAGCAAGATCAGCTATAACTTTTATGCCTAACATGTTAAATATATATTTAAAATCTGTATTTTTTTAAATTGGGTCCTACTTAGCAGTTAAGTCAAGCATTAAATGTATTAAAAGCCAATTTAAAGTTAATAATCTAAAATCACTGATTAAAAAGGATCAATATGATATTAGTTTCTCTTAAGTCTTTTTTTGGACCTAAAATTGGACTAAACTTTTAACCTTTTCAGACTCCAGATATCATTTCTGATTTGTTTTAATATTGAATGCAGGACACTACACATTTCATTTAATGTAAGTGAGGATAACAAAATAAAGTAAACTATGATATATAATCAAAATATTATATATAGTGGACTGAAACCAACAGGAAGTAAAGAAGCTGCTGAAGTGAGTCTGGGAAAATATTGAATTTCTGGTTGACAGCAGTGACTGCAGGCTATTGAGACTATTGGTGAATCAACAAAGTATTGATAGTTGTGTAAATATTGTCATATAATTTTGCTTTGCTCATATCCATTACGAAAACATTGCTGTATCATTCTAGCAAAGTTATCTGACTTTATCAACGTGAATTTGTTTAGACACTGTTAAACTATGAGTTCTTGTCATGCTTTAAACTCACTAATGTGAGAAATGTTGAAGATGTCAGATTAGGTTTTGGTTTGACTGAGTGTGTATTTAATATTAAATGTATTATTGTTATTAAATGTATATATACTGCTATGGAAAAAAATAAGAGAGGAAAATTTTTTTTGAGTGAAATTTATATATATATTTGTTTTTGTAAACATTTATTCAAAAATCTAAAATACAATTATTGTCATTTAGTGCGGTGGTTCTAAAACTTTTTTGTCAAGTACCACCTCAGAAAAAATGGTCTCTCCAAATACCACCATAATGATGAGGCAGATGAATTCTTATTATTAGGAATATTTGTTGTTGTCAGCCTCTTTAAATATTATAAATAGTTTAAACACTGTACTGTGCTTAGATAAAGGTCAACATTTAAATTGTGCTTTTAAAGGTAGGCTACTTCTTAAAGTAAAAAGAAAAACTGCTGTACTTAAATGTAAAGTATTAACAAATAGTAACCTATTTATCAAAACCTGGAATGTTGCCTGAACCTCAATAGATATAGGCTATACGTGATCATATAAACCATTTTTAATCAATTTTGAATTATGTGGCATGTAGACATTCACTATTTGTATATCTTTGAAATTAAAACATTAACTTTTTTTTTTAAATAAATTATTTGGAATTACATTTTTAAATTAGAAATTAGATCTGCTTACTGCGCGTCCTTTACAGTACAAGTGTCTGAATAATGAGTGATTACATGCATAAACACTGATGACCAATTCATACATGCACTGTGTTAACCACACTGAGACTAACTTTAATCAGGCTATATAGCTTCAAGCTTCAAGCAAGGCAAAGTTGCTTGAGTTTATGTTCTGTGTTCCGGCATCCCGCGACATTTAAATCACATCCAGATTAATTAACCTAAATCTAAGGTAACAAATTAATCGAAAGACGTGCTTCTTTACAAAACAAATAACTTTATATATTGAAAACGCGCATTGTTTTACACAACTATGAACACATATAATACATTTGTGATCATTATTTTGTGTGCATTATTATTAATTTTTCTTTCATTATTCAGTATTCCTCTGCGTACCACTAGAAGTACCAACACAGTCTCACGGCAATTCGTAACTTTTTGATTTAGTGGCTAGTTCGTATGAATTTGTACAATCTAATTCGTACTATTTAGTACGATTTGCTCATCCCCCAATGACAGTTGGGTTTAGGGGTGGGGTTAGGTGCCATGCCTCCTTTTTAAAACCGTACAATTTCATATGACTGAACAATTTAGTGAATTAGCCACTAAATTGGCAAAACGTAAAATACGTACGTTTTCTCGTGAGATCAGGCTGGTAGTACATGTACCACAGTTTCAGAAACACTGAAATAGTGCATTTATTATTATTGTTGTTGTTGTTGTTGCTGCTATTATTATTATAGCACATTTCTTTTGTTGTTTTATGTAAAAAGTTAAATAAAAAAAATAAAAACCAGTAGTTGACCGAGTTAAACAAAATTTTTTTCACATGTTATGTTGTACATGACCAAAACTGAGAAATATTTCCATAGCTGAAAATGTTATACAATCATTTATTTTATTATTATCAATTTCACAATTGTTATTTTTAAAAGTACATTAAATCCTGCTTTTTTTTCATCATTCAGGCACCATTTTTGGCACTAACAAAATGGCTTGGCTCCACACGCTGGCATTAGCACTGTCTCTTCTCCAGCAAGCTGTCACGTCCCATGACTCTAACTCAACAACACAACTCTTAAGCCACAACAACCTGAGCAATCAGGCACTTGATGAGCTTCTGAAAACTCTACGCACATCACATCACACAGGACTGATTGTGGAAAGAGTGGACAACAGATTGTCTAAAGATTTGCTTTTACCCCTTTTGCCCGACTTTAGCATAAACGAGGGCTCTGGGGAGGGAAGTGGACTTCAGCAAAGCCTTGAGATTATAATGCCCTCTACTGGTCCACTGGAAATGGACATGTTAATTCCAGACAGACCAGAGAAACAAGATTTGGAGAAGCAAGAATCAGGTGCTCACCCTTCCCCTCCAGTTGCAGAAAAACTAACTCAACATATTGATGATGAGGAGGAGGATATAATTTTAGAAGGCAATAACAGTGCTCCTGATCAAGCCACGCCTACAGTGACTACACACACCTACATAAATAACAATGAGAGAATGGACAAAGACCAAGCATTGTTGACGACCACCAAACCAACAACAGGAACAAATACTACAAGGAACTTTACTGCTAATTTAGATTTGCAGACATATGATACAAAAGTACAGAGGAACAATAATGAAGATATGAAGACTTTGCAGGATACAAAGTATGTTGCATCCACACAGAATTTACAGAGCTCTATAACAAAGCCTGAAACCTCAGGAAACAATGGCACTGTTGTGATGCAGCCTTACACCATCCAAGAGCCCCTTCAGAATCTCTTAGTGGGAAAGGAACGTTATGTCACCAACCACCCGCCTGCTGCCACACCCACATTACAGGCTGGTTAGTGTTCATCAGCGATGTGCTAAAGTTTTGAAATAACTTTAAATAATTTGCAATCCCTTATGAAATAGAAGAGCAAGAATACGTAGCATATCGATTTTGTCATAGGCCTTAGTTAATTTAGGGCATTTAAACAGCTTTTATTTAAAAAAATGACATTATGACACTAATGACACTAATGTATTTTAAGATTGATCACTGCAAGTTATTTTAGGTTTACACTGCTCAAACATGCAGTTTATTCTTAGAATATCTCTGAAACTGGGACAGTATATAATATTATGTGAAAAATATATTTAATAAGTCAGTCAATCAAAAGAGTAAAAACGAAAGTATAGAGTAAAAAAAGAGTATATTTAGAAGACGTAATCATACTTTTAAGTAAATGTCAATGGGGTATATGCACACAGACTTTTAATTTCAACCAGCCAGCCTCAGCGCTTCCGGTGAACTATCCTTTTATTATAAAATATAAAATTGGCAAGTTTAAGGTCTGATTTCTTTAAAAATCTGGGATTTTTACTGCCTGATAGATATACGATATGAAGTGGGTCTCAGACCTGACAAGAAGCACTGTATTAAAATAAATTTCCTCCCGCCATGTTTTTAAAATATGACAGTTTATTTTACTCTAGTATTTTCAATGGAGTTTCTGGGCTCGTTGATCCTGATGGAGCTTCCGGTCATGGCTGTTCATATCATTTTACACTTGAACAACTAAATTACTGCACAAGTATCTGAATGTACCAACATCGATGCTGTAAAAGGAACCTTATGAAATTGAAAATAGACACATTAAGCTTTCACCAGAAGTTTATCATTGGCTGAAAAGCACTAGCTGTGCATATACACTGTAAAAAAATCCATAATTTTACGGTTTATTTTCAGCAGCTGGGGTGCCTGTAAATAAACGTAAAATAAGGCTATTAAATTACAGAAATGTACCGTAAAATAACAAACCTTAAATTACAGAAATTTCCTTGCATTTAAATTTCTGGTAAATTTATGTCTGGTCTTCAACCTCTGTTATTTTACAGTACATTTCTGTAATTTAATAGCCATGATTTAATTTCTTTTAATTAAAAATTAAGTAAAATTACGTTGTTTTTTTTTTTTGTTTTTTTTTAGTGTAGCCTATTAACAAGTACAGGCTGAATATACTAAAAGTTTTCTGTCAGTATAAGTCATGTAAGACAAGGATTGCATATAAATATATTTAATTTATTAGTTTAAAAGACGTATAATAATACACTTGAATAAATGACTTTTTCGTAAAGAAAGAACATTTTAGAGTAGTACATAAAAAGTAGACTGATAGTACATTTTCTTTCTTTTTCGTTTGTTTGTTTGTTTATTTAAAATAAGTACACTTAAACAAACTTCTTTTTCCTAAAGATTAATGAGAAAAAACAAACAAACAAACGAACAAGAAAGTCAGCAGGGAAAGAAACTGATTATACTTTTCGAATTTCAGGTAAGGACACGCATGAGGAGACTACATCTGGTTTACCTGTGGGGTCATCATCTACAGCTTCATCTCTTTTGCAAACAAGAAACATAGCCGTAGATAGAGATGACCCCAAAAACAAAGGTAATCATAAATAGTCAGTTTAAATCTTTCATAACTTTTGTATTACTCATATTAAGTGTTCTAACCAAAATCCTCTCCATTTTAGATGTTGAAAAATGGTTTAGAAGTTTGTTTGGATTGCTATCAGAAAAAGACTTGTCTGGATACATAGGCACATGCATACTAGGCCCATGTGTAGTCTCCACCAGTGGGAATGTGACCCGGCTACAGTGGGAGGACTTGAAACGGACATTATCCTTTGCTTGGGAGCTCCATGTGTTTGGTTCAGCTGTGCTATTTCTGTTGATGGCGGTTGCTGCAACTTTCGGATTGATCGGCGGATTTAAAATGCTCCATCCCTTTCGCCAGGCCTTTACCCTTGCAAATGCTCTTCTACTGCTAGCTGGTTTTCTTCGATTTGCCCAGCTCATAATTGACCCATACGGTACCAGAAACATTCTGCCTAGACCTACCCTCACTGCTTTGTATAACCTACCTGTTCCGTTATTGCTCTGGGCCCAGGCCACGTTGGCTCTTCTTGCTCAGAGAGAAGAAACATCTTCTCATCGACTCTCGGCGACTGGGGGACTGGCAGCACTTCACTGTACCTCGCTCCTGTTAGCTGACCTCCTAACTAAAACTTTGTCTCCATCATTGCCGTTAATGCTCCAGACGCTTACTGTCTGCTGGGGGCTACCACTTTGTTTAGGAATTTTCTTCCAGTCTCTAAAGAAACTCTGCACTTCCCACAGGACCCCATTTCCAGGGTGGAGTGCCCCCAAGCGCTTAGAAAACAGCGTTAGGCGTGTACTGTTGCTCTGCACTATCCTCGGAGTCCTCTCCTGTGTTCTGCAAACCTACAGTTTCCTCTGGCTGTATGGGTTACTTGGTGATTGGCGCAGATTTGGATGGGGCTGGTGGCTCGGGCAACTCTCAGCACGACTGTTTGAGTTGGCCTGGAGCTTTTCTCTTCTACTGCTGGGATCTCGAGTGTTCTGGAAACCACAAGCAAGTAAGCAGACAGTTAAGAGAATGAAGAAGGGGAAAAGGGGGTCAAGTTGGAACAGGCTGTTGGACAGGTTACCAATGGGGCCTTGGAGAAGACCAGATAGAAGCTGGGCTAAACTGTTGCCAAATAACTGGAAAGGTCGTAAGCAGTTTAGTGCAGATGTCAGCCAGTCAGCGATCCAAAACCCTGCAACTCCAACAACCTCAGTCATGTCTGGGTATGACAATTCTGAAGTTATTGGCGGAGGAGTCATGTACAGCAGCAGTTACGACTATCATGCCTCTCCACTGTGGACAAATGGTATAGAATGGCAAGACCATGAGTGCTTTCTCTCACTTATTGAATTTGACCTTCACCCTCCTTCTCCTGTCAACCTCCATCACAGCATTGATAGTGCCCTCCATCATGCTCACTTGCTTGGTGTAGGTACTATTTTCACACCTTCAGCAGCCACCTGGACTCAGAACGAGGGGTTAGGTGGACCATGTTGCGATGATGTTGACTCACCCACCACCACACCTAACAAAGCCTATAGGTGGGCTTTAGATGCTGGCTCAAGTCCTAATTCTCCAGAACATCTTGGGACTACATTACAGCAGGCTCAAGTGTCTGTGATTGAACCCGTGGCTTCTTTTACTCCAGAGACCATTAGAAAAGTGTGGGAGAGAGATACAGCCATCCCGAGGGTCACTGTAGATGACTGCACCAGCATAGCAAGTGGAGATGACATCACTAGTCTTTGAGCTACTAACAAGTTTAGCACTTTAGCACTTTCCACCTGCAAAATAGCAGAATTTTAAACAGACACAGGAATCTTTCTACTTAAGTAATTTGAGACCTATATTTTTTATTAACTAGATTGTAATGGATAAGGTAAAAAGGAGGGGGTGTTCATATTTTAGACCCCAGTTAAAAATAATGACATTTTGCTCATTGTCATGGCATTAGTCATACATCAAGAACATGGACAAAAACCTCTTAAGACTAAAAGTACCTCCTAACTTGACGATTTAGGAAAAATTCTTATGTCTTATGTCCAAAAATAATGTCCATACTTACTCCCAGGACCATTTATATCAAAGTTGATATTTAGCCACACCATGTTGGTGTTTTGTAACATAAAATTTTTACAAAATGGGTTGTTAGCCTGACTCTCAACCGCAAACCTGGAGGACCAGAAGATACACACATACACTGCGGACAATTTAGCTTAACCAATTCACCTAAAGAGCATGTCCTTTGACTTGTGGGGTAAACCGGAGCACCCAGAAGAAACCCACACAAACACAGGAAGAACAGGCAAACTCCAAACAGAAATGCCACTTGACCCAGCCGGGGCTCAAACCAGTGACCTTCCTGCTGTGAGGCAATAATGACCAAAAAACCAAATAATAATTTTTGCTGTAAGGGTTTTTTACTTGAAACCTATAAGGGTAACTGGTGTAGATATTTGGGTATGCACACATCAACAAAGCATCATTTTTGTGACACTGTACAACAATAACTATTCTTATGTTACTGTGAGGGCTAAGTTTAGCATTATGTTAGACGTTAATAAAATGTAATGAGTAATTTAAAACCTATCGAAAATACTTAGTAAAAGTTTGTTTCAGCAGCTTTGTGAACAGAAAAAAACTCTTAGCTAAAAACTTTCGCTCTTTAGCAGATATTTTAAAGACTTGAACAATGTTTCTTTACTCTTGATATCAGCAATATGTTCTCCTGCACCTACTGAAAAGCTGAATAATAAAACACCAACTATTAAACTTACCATAATTTATTTCTTAATAGTCAAAAACAGTTCTTAATGATAAAATATACATTATATTTTTAAAAACCTAGTAATAAGCAAATTTAATCTCGCTCTCGCTCTCTCTCTCTCTCCCTCGCTCTCTCTCTCTCTCTCTCTCTCTCTCTCTCTCTCTCTCTGTTTGTATGTACATTATTGATCTGTTATATCAACTTACTCCTGTTTGTCCTAAGAAGCCTGTGAAATCCTGTTTTTTACAATCTGTACTACAATAAATAAAAGTGAATATTACAATTTATTATAACTTACTGAGTCTTTTTATTGAAGGAACTGATGCCTGTGTCACAGTCACTGCTTAGAATAAGACAGTTTTAAGGCAGTTAGTTTCAATATGACATATACTGTAAGTAAATTTTATAAATGTGCCTAAAGTATTATTGGTGTCCACACTGAGACAAAACAAAAATAATGATATATTTTAAGATCGACTGGTGCAAGTTTCTCCCATTTAAAACATCTCACATTTACATTTTAGTCTGGTACTATTCTTAAGCCTTGACTGTGGAAAATGCCTTTGCTTTAATGCAAAGTTAGTGTCCTGCACCTCTCTGGTATGATCGTCTCACTTGGTATCAAAGCAGATGATGTTCTTGTTAAGGGTAAGTTGCTTGAAATCTTTGTATTAACCAAGTTGAAGATTTTTTTTTGACTTGTGACTGAATCATGAATGCCTCTGCCTCTGACATCCTCCATGTGCTCAGTTACCCTGGATAATGTTGGTGGCTCAATCGTGTTGACTGCATCATTTACAGGAAGCTGCTAGGAGAATCAAGTAAGCATTGTAATTTAATTTCTAGTGTATTAAAAGAAATGGTCATCCAGTTGATTGTTGACCTCTTCCTCCAGGATACTGAGTGGAACTTGAGTTTGATGTTTGGGGACCGAGAAGTGATTCTTTCCTGCCTAATGGTATCAGCACCAACCATTCCTCCAGCTCCCCCTACTGCACCCATTCCACAAGGGTATCCAGTTTTCCACTATGAAGTGATCTGGTGGAATTCTTATTTAAACCAGGCTACTCCCACTGTGCCACCCACTACAATTGCTGCTCCTGTAGTTCCAAAATTTCCCATGTTTTACCCTTCCTACTCTAAAGGTTTCCCTTCACTACAAGCACCCCAACCATTTTGCTACACTACAGCACCAATAAAGCCTCAGTCCTGGTACCCCGTGGCACCGTACGCCCTGGGACCACCAAATTGTCAGTCGTGGTACCCTTCTGCACCACCAAAGCCTTAGTTCTGGGACCCTGCGGTACCACCAAAGTTTCAGTCTTGGTACCCTGGGGCACCACCAAAGCCTCAGTCCTAGTACTTTGTGGCACCATCAAAGCCTCAATTCTAGTACCCTGCAGCACCACCAAAACTTCAGACCTGATACCCTGCGGCACCACCAAAGCCTCAGTCCTGGTTTAAAACCCCCTTCTGGCTATAGTTCCCTCAAAAGTTCATCTCCAATCCCCATAGTATTAATTCTGCTTGGAAAGATTTTTTCTACATGTCTGGTACCTTGTCTTCAGTTTCACTTTAAGCCTAATAAAATGTGAACTGTTTTTCAGGCTGCTTATGGTGGTGGTTATGCTTTGGTTAAGCAATACCACATGAGGTGTTTTATTATTATTATTATTATTATTATTATTATTAGGGACCGAGCACCGAAACGGTGCGTAGGCCCTATTGGAATTGCTCCGTTTTTTATTATTATTATTAGGGACCGAGCACCGAACGGTGCAAGGCCCTATTGGAATTGCTCCGTTTATTAGGGACCGAGCACCGAAACGGTGCGTAGGCCCTATTGGAATTGCTCCGTTTTTTATTATTATTATTAGGGACCGAGCACCGAACGGTGCAAGGCCCTATTGGAATTGCTCCGTTTATTAGGGACCGAGCACCGAACGGTGCAAGGCCCTATTGGAATTGCTCCGTTTATTATTATTATTATTCTTCTCTCCAATGAATCGCGATTTTGAGGGGCTAAACAAGCCCGAAAACTCACGCAACTTTGCACACGCCTCAGAAGTGGCGAAAATTTACCTTTTTTATGGTCTTCTGAAGTGGGCGTGGCAAAATGACTCGACAGCGCCACCTAGAAAAATTAAACGGACAAGCCCCCGATCCACGAATCACGCACATGCACAAAAATTGGCACACACCTCAAACATGCCAAAACATACAAAAAAGTCTCTTGGAGCCATATCTCAAACCCAACAGGAAGTTGGATATTTTTGACTTCCTGCGACGAAAAAGTGGCGTTTTTGCCATTTCCAGGCGTTGTATTTTAACGAACTCCTCCTAGGGATTTTATCCGATCGACACCAAAATTGGGTTTTGTCATCTAAAGGCCTTGGCGATGTTAAATTGCGAAGCTTTAGAGTTTTCATCGATGGGCGTGTCCGTGGCGGCCTCGCAAACTTTGACGATTCGCCACAAAACAGGAAGTCGTTATAACTCAGTCATGCATTATCCGATCCGCCTCAAAATTCACACGTTTGATAAGAGTCCTGACCTGAACAAGTTTACATGCCAATATCCAGATACAGTTATAGCGCCACCTGCTGGCCACAGGAAATGACATGTTTTACATCGTAACAAACTCCTCCCACAAATTTTTTTGTATCAGCACCAAATTTGGGTTGTGTTATCTGAAAGCCCTAGCGATGATATATTGTGAAGATCTAGAGTTTTCGCAGAGGGGCGTGTCCGTGGCGGCATGACAAACCTCAACGCTTCGCCATGGAACAGGAAGTCCTTATAACTCAAGCACACAATGTCCGATCTGCCTGAAACTTAACATGGTGGATAAAAGTCCTCTCCTGAACACATCCTCATAACAATAATGAAGTGGGCGTGGCAAAATGACTCGACAGCGCCACCTATAAAAATTAAACGGAAGAGCCCCTGATCTACGAATCACGCACATGCACGAAAATTGGCACACACCTTAAACAAGCCAAAACATACGAAAAAGTCTCTTGGAGCCATAACTCAAACCCAACAGGAAGTTGGATATTTTTGACTTCCTGCGACGAAAAAGTGGCGTTTTTGCCATTTCCAGGCGTTGTATTTTAACGAACTCCTCCTAGGGATTTTATCCGATCGACACCAAAATTGGGTTTTGTCATCTAAAGGCCTTGGCGATGTTAAATTGCGAAGCTTTAGAGTTTTCATCGATGGGCGTGTCCGTGGCGGCCTCGCAAACTTTGACGATTCGCCACAAAACAGGAAGTCGTTATAACTCAGTCATGCATTATCCGATCCGCCTCAAAATTCACACGTTTGATAAGAGTCCTGACCTGAACAAGTTTACATGCCAATATCCAGATACAGTTATAGCGCCACCTGCTGGCCACAGGAAATGACATGTTTTACATCGTAACAAACTCCTCCCACAAATTTTTTTGTATCAGCACCAAATTTGGGTTGTGTTATCTGAAAGCCCTAGCGATGATATATTGTGAAGATCTAGAGTTTTCGCAGAGGGGCGTGTCCGTGGCGGCATGACAAACCTCAACGCTTCGCCATGGAACAGGAAGTCCTTATAACTCAAGCACACAATGTCCGATCTGCCTGAAACTTAACATGGTGGATAAAAGTCCTCTCCTGAACACATCCTCATAACAATAATGAAGTGGGCGTGGCAAAATGACTCGACAGCGCCACCTATAAAAATTAAACGGAAGAGCCCCTGATCTACGAATCACGCACATGCACGAAAATTGGCACACACCTTAAACAAGCCAAAACATACGAAAAAGTCTCTTGGAGCCATAACTCAAACCCAACAGGAAGTCGGATATTTTTAACTTCCTGCGGCAAATAAGTGGCATTTTTGCCATTTCCAGGCTTTGTATCTTAACGAACTCCTCCTAGGGATTTTATGCTATCGACACCAAAATTGGGTTTTGTCATCTAAAGGCCTTGGCGATGTTAAATTGCGAAGCTTTAGAGGTTTTGTCGATGGGCGTGTCCGTGGCGGCCTCACAAACTTTAACGATTCGCCACAAAACCGGAAGTCATTATAACTCAGGCATGCATTATACGATCTGCCTCAAAATTCACATGTTTAATAAGAGTCCAGACCAGAACAAGTTTACATGCCGATATCCAGATACAGTTATAGCGCCACCTGCTGACCACAGAAAATGTCATGATTTACAAAGTAATAAACTCATCCCACAAATGTTTTCATATCAGCACCAAATTTGGTTGGTTGTGTATCTGAAAGCTCAAGCGATGATATATTGTGAAGATCTAGAGTTTTCGTAGAGGGGCGTGTATGTGGTGGCATGACAAACCTCAACGCTTCGCCATGAAAAAGGAAGTGCTTATAACTCAGGCACACAATGTCTGATCTGCCTGAAACTTCACATGGTTGATTAAATTCCTCTCCTGAAGACATCTAAATGCCAATATTGAGTCAGTCATAGCGCCACCTAGTGACAGAAGGTAGTTTTGCTTATAACTCAGCCACACAATGTCCAATCAGCCTGAAACTTCACAGGGTTGATAAAAGTCCTCTCCTGAAGACATCTACGTGCCAATATTGAGTCACAGTCAAAGCGCCACCTGCTGGCAACAGGTAGTTTGGCTTATAACTCAGCCACACAATGTCCGATCTGCCTGAAACTTCACATGGTTGATTAAATTCCATTACTGAAGGCATCTACATGCCAATCTTAAGTCACAGTTATAGCGCCACCTGCTGGCAGTTGGTAGTTTGCATTATAACTCAACCACACAAAGTCCGATCTGCCTGAAAGTTCACATGGTTGATAAAAGTCCTCTCCTGAACACATCTCCATAACAACATTGAGTCTGTCGTAGCGCCACCTGCTGACAAAAGGCAGTTTGGCTTATAACTCAGCTAAACAATGTTCGATCTGCCTGAAACTTCACATGGTTGATAAGATTCCTCTCCTGGTGACATCTACATGCCAATCTTGAGTCACAGTCATAGCGCCACCTGCTGAGAGGAGGAGGTTTGGCATAAATCAGTGATTTTCTCAGATTTTTTAAATATATCAGCTTAAATTATTACTGTTCGCTGTTCTCTGTCATCCTGAGGCCACCGGGCGGCGGTGAGCCCGGGTGCGAGGTCCCTATCATCGCTGCTTGCAGCTTTAATTATTATTATTATTCTTCTCTCCAATGAATCGCGATTTTGAGGGGCTAAACAAGCCCGAAAACTCACGCAACTTTGCACACGCCTTAGAAGTGGCGAAAATTTACGTTTTTTATGGTCTTCGGAAGTGGGCGTGGCAAAATGACTCGACAGCGCCACCTGGAAAAATTAAACAGACAAGCCCCCGATCCACGAATCACGCACATGCACGAAAATTGGCACACACCTCAAACATGCCAAAACATACAAAAAAGTCTCTTGGAGCCATATCTCAAACCCAACAGGAAGTTGGATATTTTTGACTTCCTGCGACGAAAAAGTGGCGTTTTTGCCATTTCCAGGCGTTGTATTTTAACGAACTCCTCCTAGGGATTTTATGCTATCGACACCAAAATTGGGTTTTGTCATCTAAAGGCCTTGTCGATGTTAAATTGCGAAGCTTTAGAGTTTTCGTCGATGGGCGTGTCTGTGGCGGCCTCGCAAACTTTGACGATTCGCCACAAAACAGGAAGTCGTTATAACTAAGGCATGCATTATCAGATCTGCCTCAAAATTCACACGTTTGATAAAAGTCCTGACCTGAACAAGTTTACATGCCAATATCCAAATACAGTTATAGCGCCACCTGCTGGCCACAGGAAATGACATGTTTTACATCGTAACAAACTCCTCCCACAAATTTTTTTTGTATCAGCACCAAATTTGGGTTGTGTTATCTAAAAGCCCTAGCGATGATATATTGTGAAGATCTAGAGTTTTTGCAGAGGGGCGTGTCCGTGGCGGCATGACAAACCTCAACGCTTCGCCAAGGAACAGGAAGTCCTTATAACTCAAGCACACAATGTCCGATCTGCCTGAAACTTCACATGGTGGATAAAAGTCCTCTCCTGAACACATCCTCATAACAATAATGAAGCGGGCGTGGCAAAATGACTCGACAGCGCCACCTATAAAAATTAAATGGACGAGCCCCTAATCTACGAATCACGCACATGCACGAAAATTGGCACACACCTCAAACATGCCAAAACATACGAAAAAGTCTCTTGGAGCCATATCTCAAACCCAACAGGAAGTCGGATATTTTTAACTTCCTGCGGCAAATAAGTGGCATTTTTGCCATTTCCAGGCTTTGTATCTTAACGAACTCCTCCAAGGGATTTTATGCTATCGACACCAAAATTGGGTTTTGTCATCTAAAGGCCTTGGCGATGTTAAATTGCGAAGCTTTAGAGGTTTTGTCGATGGGCGTGTCCGTGGCGGCCTCACAAACTTTAACGATTCGCCACAAAACCGGAAGTCATTATAACTCAGGCATGCATTATCCGATCTGCCTCAAAATTTACATGTTTAATAAGAGTCCAGACCAGAACAAGTTTACATGCCGATATCCAGATACAGTTATAGCGCCACCTGCTGACCACAGGAAATGTCATGATTTACAAAGTAATAAACTCATCCCACAAATGTTTTCATATCAGCACCAAATTTGGTTGGTTGTGTATCTGAAAGCTCAAGCGATGATATATTGTGAAGATCTAGAGTTTTTGCAGAGGGGCGTGTCCGTGGCGGCATGACAAACCTCAACGCTTCGCCATGAAAAAGGAAGTCCTTATAACTCAACCACACAATGTCTGATCTGCCTGAAACTTCACACGGTTGATTAAATTCCTCTCCTGAAGACATCTAAATGCCAATATTGAGTCAGTCATAGCGCCACCTAGTGACAGAAGGTAGTTTTGCTTATAACTCAGCCACACAATGTCCAATCAGCCTGAAACTTCACAGGGTTGATAAAAGTCCTCTCCTGAAGACATCTACATGCCAATATTGAGTCACAGTCATAGCGCCACCTGCTGGCAACAGGTAGTTTGGCTTTTAACTCAGCCACACAATGTCCGATCTGCCTGAAACTTCACATGGTTGATAAAAGTCTTCTCCTGAAGACATCTACATGACAATACTGTCACAGTCATAGCGCCACCTGCTGACAGGAGGAAGTTTGGCATAAATCTGTGGATTTCTCAGGTTTTTTTATATTTATCGGCTTAAATTGTTATTGTTCACTGTTCTCTGTCGTCCTGAGGCCACCGGGCGGCGGTGAGCCCGGGTGCGAGGTCCCTATCATCGCTGCTTGCAGCTTTAATTATTATTATTATTATTCCGCCCCCTATCGGGGCACTTTTGAGGGTCTAAACATGCCCGAAAACTCACAAAAATTTGCACACACACCAAACGCGGTGTAAATAGCAGGTTGATATGGGTCTCGGAAGTGGGCGTGGCAAAATGACTCGACAGCGCCACCTAGAAAAATTAAACGGACGAGCCCCCGATACACGAATCACGCACATGCACGAAAATTGGCACACACCTCAAACATGCCAAACCATACGAAAAAGTCTCTTGGAGCCATATCTCAAACCCAACAGGAAGTCGGATATTTTTAACTTCCTGCGGCGAAAAAGTGGCGTTTTTGCCATTTCCAGGCGTTGTATTTTAACGAACTCCTCCTAGGGATTTTATCCGATCGACACCAAAATTGGGTTTTGTCTTCTAAAGGCCTTGGTGATATTAAATTGCGAAGCTTTAGAGTTTTCGTCGATGGGCGTGTCCTTGGCGGCCTCGCAAACTTTGATGATTCGCCACAAAACAGGAAGTCGTTATAACTCAGGCATGCATTATCCGATCTGCCTCAAAATTCACACGCTTGATAAGCGTCCTGACCTGAACACGTTTACATGCCGATATCCAGATACAGTTATAGCGCCACCTGCTGGCCACAGGAAATGACATGATTTACGGAGTAATAAACTCCTCCCACAAATTTTTTTCGTATCAGCACCAAAATTGGGTGGTGTTATCTGAAAGCTCTACCGATGATATATTGTGAAGATCTAGAGTTTTCGCAGAGGGGCGTGTCCGTGGCGGTATGACAAACTTCAACGCTTCGCCATGGAACAGGAAGTCCTTATAACTCAACCACACAATGTCCGATCTGCCTGAAACTTCACATGGTTGATAAACGTCATCTCTTGAACACATCCACATAACAATATTGAAGTGGGCGTGGCAAAATGACTCGACAGCGCCACCTAGAAAAATTAAACGGACGAGCCCCCGAGCTACGAATCACGCACATGCACGAAAATTGGCACACACCTTAAACATGCCAAAACATACGAAAAAGTCTCTTGGAGCCATATCTCAAACCCAACAGGAAGTCAGATATTATTAACTTCCTGCGGCGAAAAAGTGGCATTTTTGCCATTTCCAGGCGTTGTAATTTATCGAACTCCTCCTAGGGATTTTATCCGATCGACACCAAAATTGGGTTTTATCATCTAAAGGCCTTGGCGATGTTAAATTGCGAAGCTTTAGAGTTTTTGTCGATGGGCGTGTCCGTGGCGGCCTCGCAAACTTTGATGATTCGCCACAAAACAGTAAGTCGTTATAACTCAGGCATGCATTATCAGATCTGCCTCAAAATTCATACATTTAATAACAGTCCTGACCTGAACAGGTTTACGTGCCGATATCCAGTTACAGTTATAGCGCCACCTGCTGGCCACAGGAAATTACATGTTTGACACTATAACAAACTCCTACCACAAACTTTCCCGTATCAGCCCCAAAATAGAGTGGTGTCATCTGAAAGCTCTAGCGATGATATATTGTGAAGATCTAGAGTTTTCGCCGAGGGGCGTGTCCGTGGCGCCATGACAAACCTCAACGCTTCGCCATGGAACAGGAAGTCCTTATAACTCTACCACATAATGTCCGATCTGCCTGAAACTTCACATGATTGATAAAAGTCCTCGCTTGAACACATCTACATAACAATATTGAGTCAGTCATAGCGCCATCTGCTGGCAGAATGTAGTTTGGCTTGTAACTCGGCCACACAATGTCCGATCTGTCTAAAATGTCACATGGTTGATGAAAGTCCTCTCCTGAGCACATCTACATAATAATATTGAGTTTTTAATACCGCCACCTGCTGGCAGAATGTAAATTGTCTTATAACACAATCTCCACACAATCTCTGATCTGCCTGAAACTTCACATGTTTTATAAAAGTCCACTCCTGAACACATCCACATAACAATATTGAGTCAGTCATAACGCCACCTGCTGGCAAAAGGTAGTTTGGCTTATAACTCAGCCACAAAATGTCCCATGTGCTTGAAACTTCACATGGTTGATTAAATTCCTCTCCTGAAGACATCTACATGCCAATCTTGAGTCACAGGTATAGCGCCACCTGCTGACAGGAGTAAGTTTGGCATAATTCTGTATTTTTCTTAGGTTTTTTATATATATATCGGCTTATATTATTATTGTTCGCTGTTCTCTGTCATCGTAAGGTCACCGGGCGGCGGTAAGCCCGGGTGCGAGGTCCCTATCATCGCTGCTTGCAGCTTTAATTAGGGACCGAGCACCGAAACGGTGCGTAGGCCCTATTGGAATTGCTCCGTTTATTATTATTATTATTATTATTATTAGGGACCGAGCACCGAAACGGTGCGTAGGCCCTATTGGAATTGCTCCGTTTTTTATTATTATTATTATTATTATTATTATTCCGCCCCCTATCGGGGCACTTTTGAGGGTCTAAACATGCCCGAAAACTCACAAAAATTTGCACACACACCAAACGCGGTGTAAATAGCAGGTTGATATGGGTCTCGGAAGTGGGCGTGGCAAAATGACTCGACAGCGCCACCTAGAAAAATTAAACGGACGAGCCCCCGATACACGAATCACGCACATGCACGAAAATTGGCACACACCTCAAACATGCCAAACCATACGAAAAAGTCTCTTGGAGCCATATCTCAAACCCAACAGGAAGTCGGATATTTTTAACTTCCTGCGGCGAAAAAGTGGCGTTTTTGCCATTTCCAGGCGTTGTATTTTAACGAACTCCTCCTAGGGATTTTATCCGATCGACACCAAAATTGGGTTTTGTCTTCTAAAGGCCTTGGTGATATTAAATTGCGAAGCTTTAGAGTTTTCGTCGATGGGCGTGTCCTTGGCGGCCTCGCAAACTTTGATGATTCGCCACAAAACAGGAAGTCGTTATAACTCAGGCATGCATTATCCGATCTGCCTCAAAATTCACACGCTTGATAAGCGTCCTGACCTGAACACGTTTACATGCCGATATCCAGATACAGTTATAGCGCCACCTGCTGGCCACAGGAAATGACATGATTTACGGAGTAATAAACTCCTCCCACAAATTTTTTTCGTATCAGCACCAAAATTGGGTGGTGTTATCTGAAAGCTCTACCGATGATATATTGTGAAGATCTAGAGTTTTCGCAGAGGGGCGTGTCCGTGGCGGTATGACAAACTTCAACGCTTCGCCATGGAACAGGAAGTCCTTATAACTCAACCACACAATGTCCGATCTGCCTGAAACTTCACATGGTTGATAAACGTCATCTCTTGAACACATCCACATAACAATATTGAAGTGGGCGTGGCAAAATGACTCGACAGCGCCACCTAGAAAAATTAAACGGACGAGCCCCCGAGCTACGAATCACGCACATGCACGAAAATTGGCACACACCTTAAACATGCCAAAACATACGAAAAAGTCTCTTGGAGCCATATCTCAAACCCAACAGGAAGTCAGATATTATTAACTTCCTGCGGCGAAAAAGTGGCATTTTTGCCATTTCCAGGCGTTGTAATTTATCGAACTCCTCCTAGGGATTTTATCCGATCGACACCAAAATTGGGTTTTATCATCTAAAGGCCTTGGCGATGTTAAATTGCGAAGCTTTAGAGTTTTTGTCGATGGGCGTGTCCGTGGCGGCCTCGCAAACTTTGATGATTCGCCACAAAACAGTAAGTCGTTATAACTCAGGCATGCATTATCAGATCTGCCTCAAAATTCATACATTTAATAACAGTCCTGACCTGAACAGGTTTACGTGCCGATATCCAGTTACAGTTATAGCGCCACCTGCTGGCCACAGGAAATTACATGTTTGACACTATAACAAACTCCTACCACAAACTTTCCCGTATCAGCCCCAAAATAGAGTGGTGTCATCTGAAAGCTCTAGCGATGATATATTGTGAAGATCTAGAGTTTTCGCCGAGGGGCGTGTCCGTGGCGCCATGACAAACCTCAACGCTTCGCCATGGAACAGGAAGTCCTTATAACTCTACCACATAATGTCCGATCTGCCTGAAACTTCACATGATTGATAAAAGTCCTCGCTTGAACACATCTACATAACAATATTGAGTCAGTCATAGCGCCATCTGCTGGCAGAATGTAGTTTGGCTTGTAACTCGGCCACACAATGTCCGATCTGTCTAAAATGTCACATGGTTGATGAAAGTCCTCTCCTGAGCACATCTACATAATAATATTGAGTTTTTAATACCGCCACCTGCTGGCAGAATGTAAATTGTCTTATAACACAATCTCCACACAATCTCTGATCTGCCTGAAACTTCACATGTTTTATAAAAGTCCACTCCTGAACACATCCACATAACAATATTGAGTCAGTCATAACGCCACCTGCTGGCAAAAGGTAGTTTGGCTTATAACTCAGCCACAAAATGTCCCATGTGCTTGAAACTTCACATGGTTGATTAAATTCCTCTCCTGAAGACATCTACATGCCAATCTTGAGTCACAGGTATAGCGCCACCTGCTGACAGGAGTAAGTTTGGCATAATTCTGTATTTTTCTTAGGTTTTTTATATATATATCGGCTTATATTATTATTGTTCGCTGTTCTCTGTCATCGTAAGGTCACCGGGCGGCGGTAAGCCCGGGTGCGAGGTCCCTATCATCGCTGCTTGCAGCTTTAATTAGGGACCGAGCACCGAAACGGTGCGTAGGCCCTATTGGAATTGCTCCGTTTATTATTATTATTATTATTATTCTTCTCTCCAATGAATCGCGATTTAGAGGGGCTAAACATGCCCGAAAACTCACGCAACTTTGCACACGCCTCAGAAGTGGCGAAAATTTACGTTTGTTATGGGCTTCGGAAGTGGGCGTGGCAAAATGACTCCACAGCGCCACCTAGAAAAATTAAACGGACGAGCCCCCGATCCACGAATCACGCACATGCACGAAAATTGGCACACACCTCAAACATGCCAAAACATACGAAAAAGTCTCTTGGAGCCATATCTCAAACCCAACAGGAAGTTGGATATTTTTAACTTCCTGCGGCGAAAAAGTGGCGTTTTTGCCATTTCCAGGCGTTGTATTTTAACGAACTCCTCCTAGGGATTTTATCCGATCGACACCAAAATTGGGTTTTGTCATCTAAAGGCCTTGGCGATGTTAAATTGCGAAGCTTTAGAGTTTTCGTCGATGGGCGTGTCCGTGACGGCCTCGCAAACTTTGACGATTCGCCACAAAAGAGGAAGTAGTTATAACTCAGGCATGCATTATCAGATCTGCCTCAAAATTCACACGCTTGATAAGAGTCCTGACCTGAACACGTTTAAATGCCGCTATCCAGATACAGTTACAGCGCCACCTGCTGGCCACAGAAAATGACATGATTTACGGAGTTATAAACTCCTCCCACAAATTTTATCATATCAGCACCAAAATTGAGTGGTGTTATCTGAAAGCTCTGGTGATGATATATTGTGAAGATCTAGAGTTTTCGGAGAGGGGCGTGTCTGTGGCGGCATGACAAACCTCAATGCTTCGCCATGGAACAGGAAGTCCTTATAACTCAACCACACAAAGTCCGATCTGCCTGAAACTTCACATAGTTGATAAAAGTCCTCTCCTGAACACATCCCCATAACAATATTGAAGTGGGCGTGGCAAAATGACTCGACAGCGCCACCTATAAAAATTAAACGGAAGAGCCCCTGATCTACGAATCATGCACATGCACGAAAATTGGCACACACCTCAAACACGTCAAAACATACAAAAAAGTCTCTTGGAGCCATATCTCAAACCCAACAGGAAGTCGGATATTTTTAACTTCCTGCAGCAAATAAGTGGTATTTTTGCCATTTCCAGGCGTTGTATCTTAACGAACTCCTCCTAGGGATTTTATCCGATCGACACCAAAATTGGGTTTTGTCATCTAAAGGCCTTGGTGATGTTAAATTGCGAAGCTTTAGAGTTTTTGTCGATGGGCGTGTCTGTGGCGGCCTCGCAAACTTTGATTCGCCACAAAACCGGAAGTCATTATATCTCATGCATGCATTATCCGATCTGCCTCAAAATTCACATGTTTAATAAGAGTCCAGACCAGAACACGTTTACATGCCAATATCCAGATACAGTTACAGCGCCACCTGCTGGCCACAGAAAATGACATGATTTACACTGTAATAAACTCCTTCCACAAACTTTATCGTATCAGCGCCAAATTTGAGGGGTGTCATTTGAAAGCTCTATCAGTGATATATTGTGAAGATCTAGAGATTTCACAAAGGGGCGTGTCCGTGGCGGCATTACAAATCTCAACTCTTCGCCGTGGAACAGGATGGCTTTATAACTCAAACACACAATTTCCGATCTGCCTGAAACTTCACATGGTTGATAAAAGTCCTCTCCTGAACATAACTACATGCCAATATTGAGTCACAGTCTTAGCGCCACCTGCTGGCAGAAGGAATTTTGGCTTATAAGTTAACCACACAATGTCTGATCTGCATAAAACTACACATGGTTGATTAAATTCCTCTTCTGAAGATATTTAAATGCCAATACTGAATCTGTCATAGTGCCACCTGCTGGCAGAAGGTAGTTTGGCTTATAACTCAGCCAGACAATGTCTGAACAGCTTGAAACTTCACATGGTTAATTAAAATCCACTCCTAAAGACATCTAAAAAAACAGTATTGAGTCACAGTCATAGCGCCACCTGCTGGCAACCAGAAGTTTGGCTTATAACTCAGACAAACAATATTTGATCTGCCTGAAAATTTACATGGTTGATAAGATTCTTTTACTGAAGGCATCTACATAACAATCTTGAGTCACAGTTATAGCGCCACCTGCTGACAGGAGGAAGTTCGGCATAAATCTGTGATTTTCTCAGGTTCTTTATATATATCGGCTTAAATTAAGGTTGTTCGCTGTTCTCTGTCATCCTGAGGCCACCGGGCGGCGGTGAGCCCGGGTGCGAGGTCCCTATCATCGCTGCTTGCAGCTTTAATTATTATTATTATTCTTCTCTCCAATGAATCGCGTTTTTGAGGGGCTAAACATGCCCGAAAACTCACGCAACTTTGCACACGCCTCAGAAGTGGCGAAAATTTACGTTTTTTATGTGCTTCGGAAGTGGGCGTGGCAAAATGACTCGACAGCGCCACCTAGAAAAATTAAACGGACGAGCCCCCGATCCACGAATCACGCACATGCACGAAAATTGGCACACACCTCAAACATGCCAAAACATACGAAAAAGTCTCTTGGAGCCATATCTCAAACCCAACAGGAAGTTGGATATTTTTGACTTCCTGCAGCGAAAAAGTGGCGTTTTTGCCATTTCCAGGCGTTGTATTTTAACGAACTCCTCCTAGGGATTTTATCCGATCGACACCAAAATTGGCTTTTGTCATCTAAAGGCCTTGGCGATGTTAAATTGCGAAGCTTTAGAGTTTTCGTCGATGGGCGTGTCCGTGGCGGCCTCGCAAAGTTTGACGATTCGCCACAAAACAGGAAGTCGTTATAACTCAGGCATGCATTATCAGATCTGCCTCAAAATTCACACGTTTGATAAGCGTCCTGACCTGAACACGTTTACATGCCAATATCCAGATACAGTTACAGCGCCACCTGCTGGCCACAGGAAATGACAAGTTTTACAGAGTAACAAACTCCTCCCACAAATTTTATCGCATCAGCACCAAAATTGGGTAGTGTTATCTAAAAGCTCTAGCGATGATATATTGTGAAGATCTAGAGTTTTCGGAGAGGGGCGTGTCCGTGGCGGCATGACAAACCTCAACGCTTCGCCATTGACCAGGAAGGCTTTATAACTCAACCACACAATGTCCGATCTGCCTGAAACTTCACATGGTTGATAAAAGTCCTCTCCTGAACACATCCACATAACAATATTGAAGTGGGCGTGGCAAATAGACTCGACAGCGCCACCTACCAAAATTAATCGGACGAGCCCCTGATATACGTATCACACACATAAACGAAAATTGGCACACACCTCAAACATGCCAAAACATACGAAAAAGTCTCTTGGAGCCATATCTCAAACTCAACAGGAAGTCAGATATTTTTAACTTCCTGCTGTAAAAAAGTGCGTTTTTGCCATTTCCAGGCGTAGTATTTTAACGAACTCCTCCTAGGGATTTTATCCGATAAACACCAAAATTTGGTTTTGTCATCTAAAGGCCTTGGCAATGTTAAATTGCGAAGATCTAGAGTTTTCGGTGAGGGGCGTGTCCGTGGCGGCATGACAAACCTCAACGCTTCGCCATTGACCAGGAAGTCCTTATAACTCAACCACACAATGTCCGATCTGCCTGAAACTTCACATTGTTGATAAAAGTCCTCTCCTAAACACATCCACATAACAATATTGAGTCAGTTATAGCGCCACCTGCTGGCAACCGGAAGTTTGGCTTATAACTCAGCCACACAATGTTTGACCTGCCTGAAAATTCACATGGTTTATTAAAATCCGCTCCTGAAGACATCTACAAGCCAATAATGAGTCACAGTCATAGCGCCACCTGCTGGCAATAGGAAGTTACTTATAACTCAGCCAAACAATGTTCGATCCGCCTGAAAAAATTACATGGTTGAAAAAATTTATCTCCTGAAGGCATCTACATGCCAATATTGACTCACAGTCTTAGCACAACCTGCTGACAGGAGGAAGTTTGGCATAAATCTGTGATTTTCTCAGGTTTTTTACATATACATTGGCTTAAATTAATATTGTTCGCTGTTCTCTGTCATCCTGAGGCCACCGGTCAGCGGTGAGCCCGGGTGCGAGGTCCCTATCATCGCTGCTTGCAGCTTTAATTATTATTATTATTATTATTCCGCCCCCTATCGGGGCACTTTTGAGGGTCTAAACATGCCCGAAAACTCATGAAAATTTGCACACACACCAAACGCGGTGTAAATAGCAGGTTGATATGGGTCTCGGAAGTGGGCGTGGCAAAATGACTCGACAGCGCCACCTAGAAAAATTAAACGGACGAGCCCCCGATACACAAATCACGCACATGCACGAAAATTGGCACACACCTCAAACATGCCAAACCATACGAAAAAGTCTCTTGGAGCCATATCTCAAACCCAACAGGAAGTCGAATATTTTTAACTTCCTGCGGCGAAAAAGTGGCGTTTTTGCCATTTTCAGGCGTTGTATTTTAACGAACTCCTCCTAGGGATTTTATCCGATCGACACCAAAATTGGGTTTTGTCATCTAAAGGCCTTGGCGATGTTAAATTGCGAAGCTTTAGAGTTTTCGTCGATGGGCGTGTCCGTGGCGCCCTCGCAAACTTTGATGATTCGCCACAAAACAGGAAGTCGTTATAACTCAGGCATGCATTATCAGATCTGCCTCAAAATTCACACGCTTGATAAGAGTCCTGACCTGAACACGTTTACATGCCAATATCCAGATATAGTTATAGCGCCACCTGCTGGCCACAGGAAATGACATGATTTACGGAGTAATAAACTCCTCCCACAAATTTTTTCGTATCAGCACCAAAATTGAGTGGTGTTATCTGAAAGCTCTAGCGATAATATATTGTGAAGATCTAGAGTTTTCGGAGAGGGGCGTGTCCGTGGCGGTATGACAAACCTCAACGCTTCGCCATGGAACAGGAAGTCCTTATAACTCAACCACACAGTGTCCGATCTGCCTGAAACTTCACATGGTTGATAAACGTCATCTCTTGAATACATCCACATAACAATAATGAAGTGGGCGTGGCAAAATGACTCGACAGCGCCACCTAGAAAAATTAAATGGACGAGCCCCCAAGCTACGAATCACGCACATGCACGAAAATTGGCACACACCTTAAACATGCCAAAACATACAAAAAAGTCTCTTGGAGCCATATCTCAAACCTAACAGGAAGTCGGATATTTTTAACTTCCTGCGGCGAAAAAGTGGCGTTTTTGCCATTTCCAGGCGTTGTACTTTAACGAACTCCTCCTAGGGATTTTATCCGATCGACACCAAAATTGGGTTTTATCATCTAATGGCCTTGGCGATGTTAAATTGCGAAGCTTTAGAGTTTTTGTCGATGGGCGTGTCTGTGGCGGCCTCGCAAACTTTGATGATTCGCCACAAAACAGGAAGTCTTTATAACTCAGGCATGCATTATCCGATCTGCCTCAAAATTCACACATTTAATAACAGTCCTGACCCGAACATGTTTACATGCTGATATCCAGTTACAGTTATAGCGCCACCTGCTGGCCACAGGAAATGACATGTTTGACACTATAACAAACTCCTACCACAAACTTTCCCGTATCAGCACCAAAATAGAGTGGTGTCATCTGAAAGCTCTAGCGATGATATATTGTGAAGATCTAGAGTTTTTGCAGAGGGGCGTGTCTGTGGCGGCATGACAAACCTCAACGCTTCGCCATGGAACAGGAAGTCCTTATAACTCAACCACACAATGTCCGATCTACCTGAAACTTCACATGATTGATAAAAGTCCTCTCCTGAACACATCCACATAACAATATTGAGTCAGTAATAGCGCCATCTGCTGGCAGAAGGTAGTTTGGCTTGTAACTTGGCCACACAATGTCCGATCTGCCTGAAACTTCACAAGGTTGATGAAAGTCCTCCCCTGAGCACATCTACATAATAAATCTACATAATAATATTGAGTCATAGTCATAGCGCCACCTGCTGGCAGAAGAAATTTTGGCTTGTAACTCGGCCACACAATGTCCAATCTGTCTAAAATGTCACATGGTTGATGAAAGTCCTCTCCTGAGCACATCTACATAATAATATTGAGTTTTTAATAGCGCCACCTGCTGGCAGAATGTAAATTGTCTTATAACACAATCTCCACACAATCTCTGATCTGCCTGAAACTTCACATGTTTGATAAAAGTCCACTCCTGAACACATCCCCATAACAATATTGAGTCAGTCATAACGCCACCTGCTGGCAGAAGGTGGTTTGGCTTATAACTCAGCCACACAATGTCCCATGTGCCTGAAACTTCACATGGTTGATTAAATTCCTCTCCTGAAGACATCTACATGCCAATCTTGAGTCACAGGTATAGCGCCACCTGCTGACAGGAGGAAGTTTGGCTTAAATCTGTATTTTTCTTAGGTTTTTTATATATATATCGGCTTATATTATTATTGTTCGCTGTTCTCTGTCATCGTAAGGTCACCGGGCGGCGGTGAGCCCGGGTGCGAGGTCCCTATCATCGCTGCTTGCAGCTTTAATTATTATTATTATTATTATTATTATTATTATTATTATTATTATTATTATTATTATTTTAAGCCCAATTAAGTAGTTTTGGAGACTTTTTTGACAATTTACTTTTTTATCAATTAATTAATTGCAATTTATACCATTCAACTTCCTTTAAGAATAATTAGCTTCACTTTTATTGTACACTTGACTGTACAGTGTCTACTTGTAGGCCTATTAAATATTGAAATCACCCTGCCATCTTTCATGAACAGAGCTTTGTTTTACTGTGAGTGCTCTCTTAAAATTAATCACAATGTCTCCAAAGCATGTGATTTAAACCCCCTGTTGTGTACCAGACAACTCAAAGTCGGATTTCTTTTTACCAACTACTTGGATATGACATCTAGATTGGCGCTAGAAGTAAGATATCTAACCTGTGAAGAGTGAAGAACCTTGACTTTAGTTAAATGTCGTCACCATAGAATTATATGTTTCTATCATTAAATTTTTGTCAAACTTGAGTTGTACACATATTCTTTTTAAATGACAACTTGTTTACATTATGGGATGCTAATTATAAGTTTTCTAAATTTTAGACTTTTTATAAAAAAAATAATAAAAATAAAAATGTTAAACACTTACTGTTTGATATATGGAATGCAAAATCTTTGAAGATCAATATCTCAAAATCATTCAGAACGCAGATAGAACCATGTAATTCCAGGGCGGTGATTTGTCATTTGACGTAAATGGTGAAAAGTTCTTCATAAGTGAGATTAGAATAATTAATACATGAATTATAAAATATTCACATCTCACTTGTGGTGTGCAATAAACTGGAAGGCATTAAGTTGAAAGTGTGACATTTCGCTGCTGAAATTCTGACCTTTGTCTGCAGTCCAGCCATACAGTACTTCTGGTTACCTTTTTCTCTAAGGTCCATGTCAGGATGAAGGTGAAGGGTAAGCATCTGTGCAAAGCCAGACTGAGCTGGTAATCAGCATCATTGTATTGACACGATCTGATTAAATTATTTTTTCTGTGGGATACTTAAATAGTAAGCATATTTGCATTAGTATTAACAATATCTGAGGGGAGAGCTGACTAATTGCTAATATATGAAGTGCTTCTGCAAGGTGTAAACTTTCATTATTATATCCTTCTCATTTTATCAACTGTTTCAGAAATATTACATTTAAAATCAAATTCAGACTCCTGTTGCTCTATTGTATGCAATTAGGTTTATCCAATTCTAACATCACATGTTGTCTTTTTTTTCCCCCCAACAATTTTTCTTCCAACAGTTATTGGAGTATATTGAAAATTGTTCTTTATTCTCATTATCTCACTTACTTTGCCAGCTATGTACTATTTTCAGGTTCTGCGTAAATAGTATCATTGCGCCGGCTGCAGATCATTGCATTAATTCTTCATTTACATTACATTTATCTACAAACTATTGATCATGCAATTGATATCTTCCAGTCTATTAAAATAGCAAAAAATCTAAATTCACATATTTGCACCCTATTTTCTTCATATATTTGTAACTTAACAGTCTTAGCTTTCTTCTTTAAAAAAAAAAAAACATTTATTTTTTTTTACTAAAACTCTTAATCCACGATTGCATTTCAACTACAGCGTTCTGCACACTTTCTTATACAGACAAAAAATTTCTACTTGTTTTCTAATTGCTTATACAACATTATTAAAACATTATTTATTATTATGTTGAAAGCATTAGGGCTGCATTTACTGCCTTGTATTATTTTTAGTTGTGTATATATATACATTTATATATATATATATATATATATATATATATATATATATATATATATATATATATATATATATATATATATATATGCTTTCATCAATAAAAAAAAAACTTAATCCAATTTTAATATGTATATTCTGTTTATACCTTACACACCATATTATGCTCTGTTTCTTTCTCTGTATTAAAAAAGTAAAATAATAATGATATAGATGGCTGAATCCAGAACATGATTCAATTTGGCTGCTATCGTTTATTTAATTAGTTCACACAGTTTATGTGTTAATACAATTGGTCTGTATCTTGCCAATAAGCTTTTCCAGACTTTACATTTGGAATAATTGTGTCATGCATAATCATACATAAACAAACAGAGGGAGGCTATCCAGATTTAAACACTGTATTAAAACAGATATAACTAATGACTTATCAGATAAATATCTAATCATTTTAGTACACATTTTGTCTTCACCAGTCGAATGTGCTATTCCGAATTCAGCCCTTGCATTAACTCTCAGGTGAACGAGGCACAGGTGAAAACAACAGGCTGATTGATGAACAGATGTGATTGGTCTGTCAGTGTCAAAAGTGACTACAAAAGTCCAGTGTGTCTCATTAACCTTCATAATCTTTAGAGTTAAAGATATATTAGGGAAGTGTGAAAAAAAAAAATAAATAAATAAATAAATAAATAAATAAATAAATAAATAAAAAAATAAAAAAAAAACAACACACAAAAGTTTTAAGGTTTCACTGGGGAACTACAGTAGACTTACCATGCCTTGGCCAAAGGGCATTTTACTTTTTGTGATGGCTGTGATGTCATTCAGTTCTTCAATTGCTGGTCCAGAGGCCTTTTCTGAAACTGGTAATAATGGAGCAGTATCTGGAGGCACAATCCATTATGGCAAACTTTTAATTGGTGGTCAAAGTGTTGAACCTGATAATAAAAAAGACAAATCCAGACCTGCTTCAGCTGAGCAAACAATTGAGGATGGTAAGTATTTTTAATCAGGGCCTACTCTATTTTTAAATATGGTGAATAACATCACTTTAATTGTGTTTTAAGAATGGTTCCGGCTGGCAAGAGCTAAACTGGAACGACTGGGTCCTTCTCTACAGTGTGGAAATGATTCAATGACATTAAATATTAAAGGGCACCGAACACCACACTTTCTGGTTGAGAGAGGCAAGTTGTGTGAATGGGGTTTTGTATGTTTGTTTTCACCCCTCAGTCTTAATAATTGAATTCCCCTGCATCAGGAGAGGGGTCACCAGTGTCTTTGTCTGAGATGCCAGCCAGCTGTGGGTTCTCACTGAAGCGGGTACGCAGGGATGTTTCTCTTGTTGCTCCATACACTGGCTGTAACGTCAGACAACAGGTTAGTGTGAATATTAAATCTGACAGGTTTGTCTCCAATCATACCTTGAATAACCTCATCCACCTCTAATAGGGTGGCAGTTATGTTCTGCCACTCATTATAATGGGGGCTCCAGTGCAAATGTCCTGCCCTGTGAGTCCTCGCCTTCCTGTGGTGTCCTGCACCTCCTCTGGTATGATCGTCTCTTTTGGTGTCAGAGGAGATGATGTTCTTGTGAAAGGTAAGCTGCTTTTTTTCTGTTTCTCTAAAGTTGATTTTATTTATTTACCCTTTGTTCTGCTTTAGTTTCTGGATCATGGATGCCTCTGTCTCTGACATCCTCCATTTGCTCATTTACCCTGGATCATGTTGGTGGCTCAACGGTGTTGACTGCACCATTTACAGGAAGCTGTTGGGATAGTCAGGTAAGTGTGGGCAGTGAAATTATAGTTAAATTGAGAGTTCTGTGCAGTTGACGTTGCCCTCGTTTTCAGGACACAGACTGGAACTTGACTTTGCTGTTGGGAGACCGAGAAGTGGTTCTTTCCTGCCCAAAGGCAACAGACACACCGACTGTTCCCCCAACACCATTTCCACAAGGGTATCCATATTTCCCATTTGGATACCCCTGGTGGTACCCTTGGAACCAGGCTCCTCCAGCTGCACCACCTACAACTCCTGCTCCAGTTAGAGCCCCTGTTTACAATCCATATCCAATGTATTACCCTTATTACTATGGAGGTTTCCCTCACAGACGAAGGCACCATCATCGGCACTGGTACCCTGAATCTCGAGAGTCCTGGTTCCCAATGTTGCCTCCTTATGAACTTGCACAATTCCAACCGCCTCCTCCACCAACCACAGCTGCCCCCCAGATTCAACAGTATCCAGTTTTTCCAATGCCACTCAACCCGGTGTACACTGGTTTTAAAAACCCCTTCTGGCCTCAGTTACCTCAGTCAGTCTCTAATCCTCAAAGTGTCAATTCTCCTTGGAACATCTGGGCTCGCAAACAAAGATGAACATAGTGGTGCTCTGCTGTGAGTTACTCTGTAGTAAAAGTCATGCTAGCCTAATAAAGCCTTTCTTTTTAAACCAAATTTGTTTATTGGCTTTCCCTTTTAGACTGGTTCTTTGTCTTCTGAATTCATTTGTAGAAACTCGAGTTATGCGTTGCATTTTGAGTTATGGAGGTGTGTGGGTTTTATGCCCCCCCAACTCAAAGCTGACTTTGTATTCGAAACTTTTTTTTAACTCTTAATTTGTGTAAAATGAGTGAACACATGCTATCCCAAAACCAGAAAAGCTGTCAATGTTTAAGTTAAAATTATCATTTTTTATTTTTTATTATTTATTTTTTTATTAATTATTTTTGATCAGTTTCAACAATCCAGATTTTCCAATGCACTTAGACCTTGTGTACAATTGTTTCAAAACCCCCTTCTTGCCCCAGTAAGCTACATTTATATTTGGTATTATATTTGAATGTTAAGTTTCTCTGCTTTGGCATAGACTGTTTTAAGTTCAATTTTAACCCTATGAGGAAATTCTAATGTTTTCCTGGCTTTTGATTTGTATTGTTGCTGCCTCAATGTATCATGAGGTTTTGTCACATGTTAAGCACTGCTCAAGTGGTTAAGCTAAACCATTCGATCTCTATATAATGTGAATCAACTCTTACTTTTGAAAGTGGGAAGTGTAAAATATATCTGCCTCTGGTGATCTGAAAGAGACAAATTGGTGATTAATAGAATTTTAACACCTTCAACTTACGCTGCACAACCTCATTTGAGAACTTTTGCCCATATCATTATTGTACACTTCTCTGACTATATACATAGTCGTAGTCCTTTCCAAATATATGCAAGTCTACTTATATTTTGCCTGTGTATAAAAGTAATTAAACTCAGATGCCATCTTTCATGAACCACTTTTTTTTTCTCTCATTTTAATATGTAATAGGCTCCAAGAAATTAGATTCTTAAACTCTTGACTATAAGTCTTAGACTATTTTAAACCATGCAAATAAAGTATTATTTATTATTTATTTATTTATTATTATTAATCTGATTCAATGGGGTTATTTATTTTTTGTGGAATTCATCTAAATATGTTGTGTCCTTTTACAGGACAGAATTTTAAACATTATGTGAGCATACATGTTTGAAGCATTCCTTATACTTTTACATTTTGTTTTGGTTGGCAAATAAGCTTTAGTTGCATATACCAAAACCTAGATTTTGAAGTGTCACTGACTACGTTTTCATGGACAACGATAATTAAATTTTAATGCAATTAAGACAATACTCGGATTAAGAGTTAACCATGTAAACAGTGTTTTTTGCAGTACAGACATGTTAACACCTTAATTGAATTATTACCTCCATGTAGGGCTTTTCGCAGCGTTTTGCGACAAGATAGTCTACACACACACACACGCACACACACAAGCGGCTGTTTGACACTCTTTGGACCTACCCAGTCAGTGCAGACCACAGACACCTGCATCGTGAAATGTGGAGGTTTTTTTCTTCCATTCAGCATACGGCATGATCTTCCATTAAAACAGAACTCTTCCAGCAGTTCATAGTTGCATAGTTGCAAAGGGCCATGAAACCATCTCAGCAGGGTGTTTTCACACAGTTTGAAAAAAGTCAGAAAAGTGGGTCCCACTGTTTAGGTAGGAGTGTCGAGTGGCGAAATAGTGAAGGGTTTGCATGAAAAGGGGAATTTCAGTTTGAGCATGCGTTGATTTTCACAGAGCCAAAACAAGTAGGCAAATGTTTCAGCATTTAAGCATGCCCTCCGTGACATATATTGGAAGCGGGGAACAGCTGGAAGAGTGTAGTTTTAATGGAATGGATGATATCGCTAGAAGTATAGGAGGGAAAAAAACTCCGCATTCCTGGTACCTCAGATGCACTCGGTAGGTGCAGAGAATATTATCAATAAGCCGTTTGTGTATAGACTATCCCGTCACAAAATGAGGCAAAAATCCTACACGACAGTAATAGTTTGATTAAGGTGTCTACATATTTACACTCGGAGAGCAGCATTTACAGCGGATCTTTCATAATATTTTAGTGATATTACCGTCCTGTAAACTTAGTAACTAAATCATTTTGACTAAGGTCTGTCTTTAAAAACTGAGAGTACTGCTGACGACCTCTGAATAGACATAATCAATGAATACTAATCACACACTTACCAAATCTGTAGAGACAGGACAATCAACACCAACTGGAACCGCATCTTTTTTTAAAAGCAGACAAGTGACAAATTCGGATTTCCCCATATCTAGATGCGAAAAGCTCTTGTGTAAAAAATGTTTCTTACAAATGTAGTTTTTCACATGTTAGCAGACCACTGAAATTCACACGTGAGTTCAGCTGCGCTCTCATAGCGGGGAATTGAAAACGAATCCGTTGCAGCACATTTATAAACGCAACACTGACGACCCATGTATCCAAACATTTCTTCTTCCACTTGCTTTAATTACGGTTGGCAACAGAATGTGGCGTCTCTCTTTCATCTGAACATATTGATGATGTTGCATCTCATTCACAATAGAGTGTGCTGATTGGTTCAAATCAAGTCAGAATTCACAATACTTAAATTCTTTTATACAGAAATTTGTAATTTTTTTTCTAAAATGCTCCATCTGCATATAAAGACTTTGCAATCACTGGTCCAACGGTATTAAACTGAACGTCGCAAGGTTGTGCGTCAAGTTTCGCAGATCTCTGCATTGGAAATGTCAAGCTTGGTGAACTCTGACCAGCAAAATCACATCACTTGACTGCGTGAGACCAATCGGAGATCAAAACAAGACATGAATTTAAAATATGAAGCACTTGCTTGCTTTTTAAAATGTCTAATCCCGCCCCTTTTCGCAGCGCTGAACGACAGAATTTTACTAACTCTAGCGTGACCGCAGCTTTACACATTTTGGCTACATTCGAAACCGCCTTCTCAATGAGTAGGTCCTCAATTTCAACAGGTACCTACTCAACAAGGACTAAAAAAGTAGGTACTCAACAGCCAAATCTCGTTAAATATGAATGGGCACAAACCCGCACAAACACAGGAAGAATATGCAAACTCCAAGCAGAAATGCCACCTGACCCAGCCGGGGCTCGAACCAGTGAACTTCCTGCTGTGAGGCGATAATGACCAAAAAACCAATTGACCAAATAATAATTTTTGCTGTAAGGGTAACAGTAAACCTATAAGGGTAACTGGTGTAGATATTTGGGTATGCACACATCAACAAAGCATCATTTTTGTGACACTGTACAACAATAACTATTCTTATGTTACTGTGAGGGCTAAGTTTAGCATTGTGTTAGACGTTAATCAAATGTAATGAGTAATTTAAAACCTATCGAAAATACTTAGTAAAAGTTTGTTTCAGCAGCTTTGTGAACAGAAAAAAACTCTTAGCTAAAAACTTTCGCTCTTTAGCAGATATTTTAACGACTTAAACAATGTTTCTTTACTCTTGAAATCAGCAATATGTTCTCCTGCACCTACTGAAAAGCTGAATAATAAAACACCAACTATTAAACTTACCATAATTTATTTCTTAATAGTCAAAAACAGTTCTTAATGATAAAATATACATTATATTTTTAAAAACCTAGTAATAAGCAAATTTAATCTCCCTTTCGCTCTCTCTCTCTCTCTCTCTCTCTCTCTCCCTCTGTTTGTATGTACATTATTGATCTGTTATATCAACTTACTCCTGTTTGTCTTAAGAAGCCTGTGAATCCTGTTTTACAATCTGTACTACAATAAATAAAAGTCAATATTACAATTTATTCTAACTTACTGAGTCCTTTTATTGAAGGAACTGATGCTTGTGTCACAGTCACTGCTTAGAATATGACATATACTGTAAGTAACTTTTATATTGAGACAAAACAAAAATAATGATATATTTTAAGATCGACTGGTGCAAGTTTCTCCCATTTAAAACATCTCACATTTACATTTTAGTCTGGTACTATTCTTAAGCCTTGACTGTGGAAAATGCCTTTGCTTTAATGCAAAGTTAGTGTCCTGCACCTCTCTGGTATGATCGTCTCACTTGGTATCAAAGCAGATGATGTTCTTGTTAAGGGTAAGTTGCTTGAAATCTTTGTATTAACCAAGTTGAAGATTTTTTTTTGACTTGTGACTGAATCATGAATGCCTCTGCCTCTGACATCCTCCATGTGCTCATTTACCCTGGATAATGTTGGTGGCTCAATCGTGTTGACTGCATCATTTACAGGAAGCTGCTAGGAGAATCAAGTAAGCATTGTAATTTAATTTCTAGTGTATTAAAAGAAATGGTCATCCAGTTGATTGTTGACCTCTTCCCCCAGGATACTGAGTGGAACTTGAGTTTGATGTTTGGGGACCGAGAAGTGATTCTTTCCTGCCTAATGGTATCAGCACCAACCATTCCTCCAGCTCCCCCTACTGCACCCATTCCACAAGGGTATCCAGTTTTCCACTATGAAGTGATCTGGTGGAATTCTTATTTAAACCAGGCTACTCCCACTGTGCCACCCACTACAATTGCTGCTCCTGTAGTTCCAAAATTTCCCATGTTTTACCCTACCTACTTTAAAGGTTTCACTTCACTACAAGCACCCCAACCATTTTGGTACCCTGCAGCACCAGTAAAGCCTCAGTCCTGGTAACCTGTGGCACAATACGTCCTGGGACCACAGAATTGTCATTCGGGGTACCCTGTGGTACCGCCAAAGCCTCACTTCTGGTACCCTGCAGCACCACCAAAGCCTCAGTCCTGGTACTCTGTGGCACCACCAAAGCCTTACTTTTTGTACCCTGCGGCACCACCAAAGCTTTAGTCCTGATACCCTGCGGCACCACCAAAGCCCCAGTCCTGAAACCCTACAGCACCAGTAAAGCCTCAATCCTGGTACCCTCCAACACCACCACATTATCAAATCTTGAGTCTTGGTACTCAAGATTTCCTTCTAGTTATGAATTTCCACAATATCAATCCACTGCACCTTCAACAATATCCAGTTCATTTAATGTCTTTTACTGTTGATGTACCTGTCCATGTCTGGTGTCGTTGGACTGCAATTGACATTTTACAACACATGATTCATAGAGCAAGATCATAACTCGCACCGCTTACATTCTTTAATTCCCTGCATTAAATGCCTCTCCGCATGCTTTGGGCGGACACTCAAATTTGCATACGTGCAGCCTCGAGACAAAGGAAGGTTTCGCGCTCAAACTTTGATCTAAAATCAGTGGTCAAGAATGCTAAACGGGTTGTCACGTGACCCGCAGGTATAACCAAGCTGCACCCCCAACATCTGAAGAGAGTAGTACGAACAAAGAACTCAATAACTCTTGGCCCCTTTGAGGGGCAAGCGGCTCTTCTGGCCGCTGGACTTTCCAGCCACGTTTTTCTTTTCTTTCCGGCAAAGTAAACTCAGTTAAAGTTAGCGATCGTGTTCGTCCGTACTGTATTACAAACTCAACGCATCAAGAAGGACATCAAAGGAGTTTTCATCCCGACGGAAGAGAGACTCGCATAAGAAGAGAGACCCCAAACATTAAAGTCCAGGTATTTTTAGTTATGCGATTAAGCTGTGCCCCTTTTATCAAAAAGTTGTTTTTTTTATAATCTTGGTGATCCTTAATGGTGTGTGTGGAACTGAAACCAGATTTTGTCACTCTTTATCTGAAATCTATATTTCCGCGCTTTGCTATCTCTCTCTGTTTGTTTCATGTTTTATAGACCCGTATAGCCTATCTCCACGTGGTTTACCTTTGTTCTATGTTTAATGTATGTTCGTGCGTTTGTTCGTTATCTGTCTGACTAGTCAATAAATCCCATTATAATCAAATGAATAGTATTGTTTGCCTCACAAGGAAAAGTCACTGAAACACAGATCCCCCTTGCCTCGCTGTTATAAGTTGATTAAAACTTATGAATGATTATTCTACTTCACAAGAAGTAGCAACAACTCCCTTTTCTAAATGAATTGATCATTACCGTGTCCGCTCGGAAGAGCGGCGGCTCTGCTTGTGTTAGTTTGGTCAAATTAACAATAATATGATCCAGAATATTAATGATTAATAATAATTCGTTATTGTTGATAATTAATATTCATAATCTGAGAGTCCGCTCAGTCGATGGGGCAGGATCATATACAATCATATGTTTGTTTGACCAAATTGACTAAAGCTTTAGCCGGAATATTAATAATTAAGAATAAACCGTTATTGTTGATTAATAATATTCATAAAATGAGCTAAATTCTGTTACAACATGTCTGGTACCTTGTCTTCAGTTTCACTTTAAGCCTAATAAAATGTGAACTGTTTTTCAGGCTGCTTATGGTGGTGGTCATGCTTTTGTTAAGCAATACCACATGAGGTGTTTTATTATTATTATTATTATTATTATTATTTCAAGCCCAATTAAGTAGTTTTGGAGACTTTTTCTTGGTCAATTTACTTTTTTGTATCAATTAAATAATTGCAATTTATACCACTCAACTTCCTTTAAGAATAATTAGGGATGCTAATTAATAGTTGTTTACATTTTAGACTTTTTATTAAAAAAATGTTAAACACTTACTGTTTGATATATGGAATGCAAAATCTTTGAAGATCAATATCTCAAAATCATTCAGAACGCAGATAGAACCATGTAATTCCAGGGCGGTGATTTGTCATTTGACGTAAATGGTGAAAAGTTCTTCAAACGCAACACTGACGACCCGTGTATCCAAACATTTCTTCTTCCACTTGCTTTAATTACGGTTGACAACACAACGTGGTGTCTCTCTGTCATCTGAAAATTGTAGTAGGTAAAAGTGTTTAAAGCTATGTTATGCATATTGATGAAGTTGCATCTCATTCACAATAGAGTGTGTTGATTGGTTCAAATCAAGTCAGAATTCACAATACTTAAATTCTTTTATACAGAAATTTGTAATTTTTTTTCTAAAATGCTCCATCTGCATATAAAGACTTTGCAATCACTGGTCCAACGGTATTAAATTGAAGGTCGCAAGGTTGTGCGTCAAGTTTCGCTGATCTCTGCATTGGAAAGTTCAAGCTTGGTGAACTCTGACCAGCAAAATCACATCACTTGACTGCGTGAGACCAATCGGAGATCAAAACATGACATGAATTTGAAATATGAAGCACTTGCTTGCTTTTTAAAATGTCTAATCCCGCCCCTTTTCGCAGTGCTGAACGACAGAATTTTACAAACTCAAACTCTAGCGAGGTACTCAATTTCAACAGGTACCTGCTTAACAAAGAACTAAAAGAGTAGGTACTCACACAGCTAAATTTTGTTAAATATGAATGGGATCGTACATCATCTGCCATGTTTACGTTGTCATGTGACTGACGTTGCAAGCCCAACCACCTTAAAGAAATTGCACTTTTTTTAAACACTTATTTTTGGCCTTTTTGCCTTTATTAGATAGGACAGAATTGAGACAGGAGGCAAAGTTGGAGAGAGAGGGGGGGTAGGGTAGAGAAATGTCCTCAAGCCAGGATTCAAACTCAAGACTTCCTGATGTGTTACTGCACCATATGTCAGCGTGCTTACCACAAGGCTATTTTTTTTTCTTTTAAAAAGCTAACATGAGTCCAGGGTTCCCCTTAGAATCTGGTTTAAAGAATGTAATTCTCCACTACTTGAAAAACAGTCTAGACTGATTAAATGGGTAGCATTTGACCCTGACTTTAAACCAGCTAAAATCAATGGGAGGTTTCAAGCTTGGTATAGGCTCGGCATCACTACATTTAGCTTGATTTCCTCAAATGGGGAATTAGATAGCTTCCAGAAAATCTCAGATATGTATGGTCTCGACAAATGTGATTTCTTTAGGTACTTGCAAACCAGAGACTATTTTAATAGCGAGATTAGATGCTCAGAGAACCATCCCCCCAATTTAATTGACTTAGTTATTGACATCTACAAGAACAAAGACAATAGAAGACTTGTTTCAAAATTGTATTCTGCCATCCGATCGACCAAGGAAGAATCAACAAATTACATCAGACTAAAATGGGAGAGAGAATCCAACCTAGTTATCTCAGAGGAAGATTGGTTGAATATCTGCTTAGTACAGGCCACCTCTTCCAATTCTGGTATGTGGAGAGATTTTTGCTGGAAGAATCTTACCAGATACTTTATAACCCCCAAATTAACATACATGTAAACACAGGAGAAGGACAGGGGGCAGTGTTGGAGGAAATGTGGAGAAGACTTGGCAAACCACTTTCACATATTTTGGAGTTGCCCAGCCATATTGGAAGGACGTAAAGCAAGTAATACGTAATATTTTTGGTGATGATGTGGATCTTTCTTTTACAACAATTTATCTGGGAAATATTCCAGCCAACCTAACGGTAAAAGACAAGTACTTATTAAAAATACTCCTAGCAACCAGTAATAAAACTGTGACTCGAAAGTGGCTACAATTGGAACCCCCTACAAAATCTGAATGGTTGGATATCATATGTTCAAAATATGGAGAGGATGACTTTTTCTCTAAAACTACAAATGGATAAATACATGCAATATTGGGAGAAATGGATTGTACTTATGCCTTAACAGAGTGTAATCTGATTTATATATGTATTTGTTTATGTGACCTGTAAGGAAATATGTGACCTGTCAACCGTTCATTTAAGTTCTGGTGTTTTATTGTATTCTTTACTTAATTTTATTTCTTTATTTTTTTAATCTACTTTTTGTATTTTTACCCCCTTGTTTTATTTGTATTTATTTTTTCTTCTCTCCTTAAAAGAAATAAAAATAAAGTACATAAAAAAAGCTAACATGAATTTGTTGTTGTCTTTATTGTTTGTCTAACATTTTTTTATCCACAAGTAACCTGCTTAAATCCCGTTTGTTTGATTATTCAAAGCAAATATTTTTAACCTTCTCCTTGTGCATTTGTGTGCATATAATCTCATACAATGCAAGAAACCTATTACATTTACATCCTTTTTGTTAATTGTGAAAGATATAACCATGTCTTTCAGACCCAGTATAAATTATAAGTTCTTCTTTAATTGTTAATGATAATTATAACAATCCCATAATAATAATATAACAACAACAGAAAGAAGCACCTCACATCAGTGACATGACAACTCAACCCAATAGTTTTTAAGTTTTTCTTATATACATCAGAATATATATTATATATATACATATATATATGAAAAGTTCTGATGCAAAAACCAGTGCCATCTGAAATGTTCTCCTAAAATGAGCTTTTTTCTCAGCCCCCAATATTTTTGTAGTTATTTTACTTTAAAGGCAATGCAAAGAACCTTTTTTTTTTTTTTGCCATAAACGTGGATACTGAACATACACACCGGAGCTTGCAAAATTTTAAAACAGATGGCATTTAAAGGTTTTTGCATCTGAACCCTTCAAATATACCAGAAGATATGGAAAAGATTTTTTGTAATATTTTATTATATTGGCATCAATAATGTGTTGTGTTGCTTACTGTAGGCCATCCAAGGGTGATGTTCATGTTTGTGTACAGAAGTGCTTCAGCCTGCTCATGAATTTGAAAATTTGAAACAGGGAATTAAGATTTTAATTTATTTTTTACCTTAAAATAATTATCTATTGTTATTTCAATAATAAAGGGCATCTGTATAAATCAATCAAATCATATACACATTAAACAAAATACAAATTAAAATTTGTTTCATATGCCACAGCTACGCATTAGTAGCCACTAGACAAATGTAGCCAATGTGAGTACATCTTAATTTCCAGTCAAAATATGAAATAATGTATCCATTATTGAAAAATTATTATTTCATTTATTGACCATAAACGGAAACATTAATTTATGATTAAAAGAATGAATAAAAATAACCACAAATAAGTCATCAACACATTAAACAAAGCTTTTTTAAAACTATCATGTATTAGAGACAGAACTGCATGCTGCATCTCCACACAGCTGAGCCAGTTCTGCAGATGATCAGCTGGTCTTCATCTGTGTTTGCCATCATCATCAGCATCATCATCATCATCATCACTGCTGTAGTCAGACTAAAACACGGTTGAGACATGAAGCTGTCCATGCCTGAGAAACTGATTCTAAAGATAATGAAACAACAGCAACATCTGTCAGGGTCTCGTCCACATCATTACATCATCTCCAACATCATCTCCAGCACACTGCTGTGGTTCTTCAGATAATACAAAACACAAGTAATTTTAACAGCACAATTTCATTTTGTGGTCAAAAATAAATAAATTAATAAATATAAATTCCTCATTTTATCACCTATACAAATGAACAGATAAATGAACAGATTTATTAATATTACATGTAATATATAGCCAATGTAAACAGGGTCGACAACAGTAAATTCTACATTAGCACAAACACATCACTCACTCTGGTGTCTGTTTAATTTTGTAATGCTGATCTGCAACACTTCTCATATATTTATGTCAGACATTTAATAATCGTCTATTTGATTATGTAAATTCACCTTTGAAACGTAAAGTTTGAGCTACAGTAATGTTAGCTCAAACAATGCCATTCAACTCAAGAAAGCGTCTTTTTGCTTTCTAATAACATACATTTCAGCAGTAGGCATCTGGAAATTTCCTACACTTTTATGATTACTGAAGTTTTAAACCCACATCATTCTTCACATACTGTTTTCTCCTATTTTGTTGTAGGTGATTATGCACTTATAGCAGCAAATTAAGTATACGAAGGCCAAATCTTGCGAGGATTAAGGTCATTTTCACCTACCCTTTTTTAAACATTGGGGATTCCAACATACTCAATCGCTCGCCTGCTGCTGTTTCCATACCTAATAGTAGGGTGGTTTTAAACACAGCCTCTGTCTTTACCAGCAGAATAAGCCATTCCAAATTCAGCTCTTGCATTAACTCTCAGGTGAACGAGGCACAGGTGAAAACAACAAGCTGATTGATGAACAGATGTGATTGGTCTATCTGTATAAGTGAGTGATTCAAAAGTGACTATAAAAAGTCTAGTGTGTCTCAATAAAGTCTACAACTTTTATAGTTCAGAATCTTTAAGGATATTGTGAAAAAAAAATAGTTTTTAGGCTTCACTGGGGAACTACAGTAGACTTACCATGCCTTGGCCAAAGGGCATTTTACTTTTTGTGATGGCTGTGATGTCATTCAGTTCTTCAATTGCTGGTCCAGAGGCCTTTTCTGAAACTGGTGTAAATGGAGCAGTATCTGGAGGCACAATCCATTTTGGCAAACTTTTAATTGGTGGTCAAAGTGTTGAACCTGATAATAAAAAAGACAAATCCAGACCTGCTTCAGCTGAGCAAACAATTGAGGATGGTAAGTATTATTTTTAATCAGGGCCTACTCTACTTTTAAATAGGGTGAATAACATCACTTTAATTGTGTTTTAAGAACGGTTTCGACTGGCAAGAGCTAAACTGCAACGACTGGGTCCTTCTCTACAGTGTGGAAATGATTCAATGACCTTAAATATTAAAGGACACAGAACACCACACTTTCTGGTTGAGAGAGGCAAGTTGTGTGAATGGGGTTGTGTGTTTGTTTCCACTCCTCAATCTAAATTCTTGAATTCCCCTGCATCAGGAGAGGGGTCACCAGTGTCTTTGTCTGAGATGCCAGCCAGCTGTGGGTTCTCACTGAAGCGGGTACGCAGGGATGTTTCTCTTGTTGCTCCATACACTGGCTGTAACGTCAGACAACAGGTTAGTGTGAATGTTAAATCTGACAGGTTCGTCTCCAATCATACCTTGAATAACCTAATCCACCTCTAATAGGGTGGTAGTTATGTTCTGCCACTCATTATAATGGGGGCTCCAGTGCAAATGTCCTGCCCTGTGAGTCCTCGCCTTCCTGTGGTGTCCTGCATCTTCTCTGGTATGATCGTCTCATTTGGTGTCAGAGGAGATGATGTTCTTGTGAAAGGTAAGCTGCTTTCATTCTTTTTCTTTAAAGTTGGTTTATTTATTTACCCTTTGTTCTGCTTTAGTTTCTGGATCATGGATGCCTCTGTCTCTGACATCCTCCATTTGCTCATTTACCCTGGATCATGTTGGTGGCTCAACGGTGTTGACTGCACCTTTTACAGGAAGCTGTTGGGATAGTCAGGTAAGTGTGGACCGTTAAATTATCGCTAAATTGAGCAAAAGTTTTGTGCAGTTGACTTTTTCCCTCGTTTTCAGGACACAGACTGGAACTTGACTTTGCTGTTGGGAGACCGAGAAGTGGTTCTTTCCTGCCCAAAGGCAACAGACACACCGACTGTTCCCCCAACACCATTTCCACAAGGGTATCCATATTTCCCATTTGGATACCCCTGGTGGTACCCTTGGAACCAGGCTCCTCCTGCTGCACCCCCTACAACTCCAGCTCCAGTTAGAGCCCCTTTTTACAATCCATATCCAATGTATTACCCTTATTACTATGGAGGTTTCCCTCACCGACGAAGGCACCATCACCGGCACCATCATCGGCACTGGTACCCTGAGTCTCAAGAGTCCTGGTTCCCAATGTTGCCTCCTTATGAACTTGCACAATTCCAACCTCCTCCACCACCCACCACAGCTGCCCCCCAGATTCAACAGTATCCAGTTTTTCCAATGCCATTTAACCCGGTGTACACTGGTTTTAAAAACCCCTTCTGGCCTCGGGTACCTCAGTCTGTCTCAAATACTCAAAGTCTTAATTCTCCTTGGAACATCTGGGCTCGCAAACAGAAGAGATGAACATAGAGGTGCTCTACTGCGAGAGTTTAACTGTAGCAAGTCATGCTAGCCTAATAAAGCCTTTTAAAACTAAATTTTGTTTCTTGGCTTTCCTGTTTAGACTGGTTTTCTGAATTCATTTGTAGAAACTTGACTGACACGTTGCATTTGGAATTAAGGGTTTTTTATTTTTGTCTTTGGTGTTCTAAGCTTTTAAGTTCTATTTCTATTAATCTATTTTTGTATCAGTTTCAACAATCTAGATTATTCAATGCTCTTTGACTGTGTATGATTGTTTCAAAACCCCCTTTTTTCTTTTTTTCTTTTTTCTTTTTTTTCTTCTGTCTAGAAAACCAAAGAGAATAAGTTCCTCTGATTTGACCTAGACGGTTTCAGATCAATTTTAATCAGAAAATTCTAATATTTTCCTGGCTTTTGATTGCATTGTTACTGCCTCAAAGTATCTTGAGGTTTTGCAACGTGTCAAGCACTGCTTGAGTAGTTAAGCTAAAACATTTGATCCATATAATGCAAGTCAACTAAAATCAATTAAATTCTTAAACTCTTGACTATTAGTCTTAGACTATTTTAAACCATGCAAATAAAGTATTTATTAATCTGATTCAAGGGTTTATTTTTTTTTTTATCTAAAACCTAGATTTTGAAGTGTCACTGACTACGTTTACATGGACTACAATAATTACATTTTAATGCAATTAAGACAATACTCTGATTAAGAGTTAACCATGTAAACAGTGAGTTTTGATTAATCCGATTAAGGTCATAATCGAACTAAAGAAAAATAGAATTAAGACGTATGGAGTATGCCGAATTTAGTTGCATTATTGATTTGCAGTACAGACATGTAAACCCTTTAATTGAATTATAACCTTCATGTAGGGCTTTTTTTCAGCGTTTTGTGACAAGATAGTCTGTGCACACAAACGTACACACAAGCGGCTGTTTGACACTCTTTGGACCTACCCAGTCAGTGCAGACCACAGACACCTGCATTGTGAAATGTGGAGGTTTGTTTCTTCCATTTAGCATGCGGTATGAACTGCCATTAAAACAGATCTCTTCCAGCAGTTCATAGCTGCATCCAATATCTCCAGTCACGAAGGGCGTGCATGAAATGTTAGTGAATGAAAGTGAAAGTGCCAAATCGCTGTTAATCAACAAATAAAAAATGAAACAGCCAAAATTACTTGAAACTCTGGAGGAAATGCGAATAGTAATCGAATGACGATAATCGAATTATCTGCTATAACATGTAAAAGAGGATCATAAAATTAACACTCAAAAAATAACTCATGTAAACACCTTACTCTTATTATTCTCGTAATTAGATTAGAGCAAATTATTTAATTACTGGTTTCCATGTAAACATAGTCTGTGTTAAAGGGCCATGAAACCATCTCAGCATGGTGTTTTCACAGTTTGAAAAAAGTCAGAAAAGTAGGTCCAGCTGTTTAGGTAGTGGTGTAGAATGGTGAAACAGTGAAGGATTTGCATGCTTTGATTTTCACAGAGCCAAAACAACACAAAGACATACGGGAGATAGACAGACTATGTTTACATGGACATCAGAAATCAAATTATTTGCCAAATTATTATTTGTCAACTTTAACTGCAGTTTGACACTTCTATTCAGGAACATTTTAAGCATGCCCTCCGTGACATATATTGGAAGCGGGGAACAGCTGGAAGAGTGTAGTTTTAATGGAATGGATGATATCGCTAGAAGTATGGGAGGGAAAAAAACTCTGCATTCCTGGTACCTCAGATGCACTCGGTAGGTGCAGTGAATATTATCAATAAGCCGTTTGTGTATAGACTATCCCGTCACAAAATGAGGCAAAAATGCTACACGACAGTAATAGTTTGATTAAGGTGTTTACATGTTTACACTCGGAGAGCAGCATTTACAGCGGATCTTTCATAATATTTTAGTGATATTAACGTCCTGTAAACTTAGTAACTAAATAATTTTGACTAAGGTCTGTCTTTAAAAACTGAGAGTACTGCTGACGACCTCTGAATAGACATAATCAATGAATACTAATCACACACTTACCAAATCTGTAGAGACAGGACAATAAACACCAACTGGAACCGCATCTTTTTTTTAAAAAAGCAGACAAGTGGCATATTCGGATTTCCCCATATCTAGATGCGAAAAGCTCTTTGGTAAAAACTGTTTCTTACAAATGTAGTTTTTCACATGTTAGCAGACCACTGAAATTCACACGTGAGTTCAGCTGCGCTCTCATAGCGGGGAATTGAAAACGAATCCGTTGCAGCACATTTATAAACGCAACACTGACGACCCGTGTATCCAAACATTTCTTCTTCCACTTGCTTTAATTACGGTTGACAACACAATGTGGTGTCTCTCTTTCATCTGAAAATTCTAGTAGGTAAAAGTGTTTAAAGCTATGTTATGCATATTGATGAAGTTGCATACTCATTCACAATAGAGTGTGCTGATTGGTTCAAATCAAGTCAGAATTCACAATACTTAAATTCTTTTATATACAGAAATTTGTAATTTTTTTTCTAAAATGCTCCATCTGCATATAAAGACTTTGCAATCACTGGTCCAACGGTATTAAATTGAAGGTCGCAAGGTTGTGCGTCAAGTTTCGCTGATCTCTGCATTGGAAAGTTCAAGCTTGGTGAACTCTGACCAGCAAAATCACACCACTTGACTGCGTGAGACCAATCGGAGATCAAAACATGACATGAATTTAAAATATGAAGCACTTGCTTGCTTTTTAAAATGTCTAATCCCGCCCCTTTTCGCAGTGCTGAACGACAGAATTTTACAAACTCAAACTCTAGCGAGGTACTCAATTTCAACAGGTACCTGCTTAACAAGGACTAAAAGAGTAGGTACTCACACAGCTAAATTTTGTTAAATATGAATGGGATCGTACATCATCTGCCATGTTTACGTTGTCATGTGACTGACGTTGCAAGCTCAACCACCTTAAAGAAATTGCACTTTTTTTAAACACTTATTTTTGGCCTTTTTGCCTTTATTAGATAGGATATAATTGAGACAGGAGGCAAAGTTGGAGAGAGAGGGGGGGTAGGGTAGAGAAATGTCCTCAAGCCAGGATTCAAACTCAAGACTTCCTGATGTGTTACTGCACCATATGTCAGCGTGCTTACCACAAGGCTATTTTTTTTTCTTTTAAAAAGCTAACATGAGTCCAAAGTTCCCCTTAGAATCTGGTTTAAAGAATGTAATTCTCCACTACTTGAAAAACAGTCTAGACTGATTAAATGGGTAGCATTTGACCCTGACTTTAAACCAGCTAAAATCAATGGGAGGTTTCAAGCTTGGTATAGGCTCGGCATCACTACATTTAGCTTGATTTCCTCAAATGGGGAATTAGATAGCTTCCAGAAAATCTCAGATATGTATGGTCTGGACAAATGTGATTTCTTTAGGTACTTGCAAACCAGAACCTATTTTAATAGCGAGATTAGATGCTCAGAGAACCATCCCCCCAATTTAATTGACTTAGTTATTGACATCTACAAGAACAAAGACAATAGAAGACTTGTTTCAAAATTGTATTCTGCCATCCGATCGACCAAGGAAGAATCAACAAATTACATCAGACTAAAATGGGAGAGAGAATCCAACCTAGTTATCTCAGAGGAAGATTGGTTGAATATCTGCTTAGTACAGGCCACCTCTTCCAATTCTGGTATGTGGAGAGATTTTTGCTGGAAGAATCTTACCAGATACTTTATAACCCCCAAATTAACATACATGTAAACACAGGAGAAGGACAGGGGGCAGTGCTGGAGGAAATGTGGAGAAGACTTGGCAAACCACTTTCACATATTTTGGAGTTGCCCAGCCATATTGGAAGGACGTAAAGCAAGTAATACGTAATATTTTTGGTGATGATGTGGATCTTTCTTTTACAACAATTTATCTGGGAAATATTCCAGCCAACCTAACGGTAAAAGACAAGTACTTATTAAAAATACACCTAACAACCAGTAATAAAACTGTGACTCGAAAGTGGATACAATTGGAACCCCCTACAAAATCTGAATGGTTGGATATCATATGTTCAAAATATGGAGAGGATGACTTTTTCTCTAAAACTACAAATAGATAAATACCTGCAATATTGGGAGAAATGGATTGTACTTATGCCTTTACAGAGTGTAATCTGATTTATATATGTATTTGTTTATGTGACCTGTAAGGAAATATGTGACCTGTCAACCGTTCATTTAAGTTCTGGTGTTTTATTGTATTCTTTACTTAATTTTATTTATTTATTTTTTTAACCTACTTTTTGTATTTTTACCCCCTTGTTTTATTTGTATTTATTTTTTCTTCTCTCCTTAAAATAAATAAAAATAAAGTACATAAAAAAAGCTAACATGAATTTGTTGTTGTCTTTATTGTTTGTCTAACATTTTTTTATCCACAAGTAACCTGCTTAAATCCCGTTTGTTTGATTATTCAAAGCAAATATATTTAACCTTCTCCTTGTGCATTTGTGTGCATATAATCTCATACAATGCAAGAAACCTATTACATTTACATCCTTTTTGTTAATTGTGAAAGATATAACCATGTCTTTCAGACCCAGTATAAATTATAAGTTCTTCTTTAATTGTTAACGATAATTGTAACAATCCCATAATAATAATATAACAACAACAGAAAGAAGCACCTCACATCAGTGACATGACAACTCAACCCAATAGTTTTTAAGTTTTTCTTATATACATCAGAATATATATTATATATATACATATATATATGAAAAGTTCTGATGCAAAAACCAGTGCCATCTGAAATGTTCTCCTAAAATGAGCTTTTTTCTCAGCCCCCAATATTTTTGTAGTTATTTTACTTTAAAGGCAATGCAAAGAACCTTTTTTTTTTTTTTGCCATAAACGTGGATACTGAACATACACACCGGAGCTTGCAAAATTTTAAAACAGATGGCATTTAAAGGTTTTTGCATCTGAACCCTTCAAATATACCAGAAGATATGGAAAAGATTTTTTGTAATATTTTATTATATTGGCATCAATAATGTGTTGTGTTGCTTACTGTAGGCCATCCAAGGGTGATGTTCATGTTTGTGTACAGAAGTGCTTCAGCCTGCTCATGACCAAAATTTGAAACAGGGAATTAAGATTTTAATTTATTTTTTTACCTTAAAATAATTATCTATTGTTATTTCAATAATAAAGGGCATCTGTATAAATCAATCAAATCATATACACATTAAACAAAATACAAATTAAAATTTGTTTCATATGCCACAGCTACGCATTAGTAGCCACTAGACAAATGTAGCCAATGTGAGTACATCTTAATTTCCAGTCAAAATATGAAATAATGTATCCATTATTGAAAAATTATTATTTCATTTATTGACCATAAACGGAAACATTAATTTATGATTAAAATAATGAATAAAAATAACCACAAATAAGTCATCAACACATTAAACAAAGCTTTTTTAAAACTATCATGTATTAGAGACAGAACTGCATGCTGCATCTCCACACAGCTGAGCCAGTTCTGCAGATGATCAGCTGGTCTTCATCTGTGTTTGCCATCATCATCAGCATCATCATCATCATCATCACTGCTGTAGTCAGACTAAAACACGGTTGAGACATGAAGCTGTCCATGCCTGAGAAACTGATTCTAAAGATAATGAAACAACAGCAACATCTGTCAGGGTCTCGTCCACATCATTACATCATCTCCAACATCATCTCCAGCACACTGCTGTGGTTCTTCAGATAATACAAAACACAAGTAATTTTAACAGCACAATTTCATTTTGTGGTCAAAAATAAATAAATTAATAAATATAAATTCCTCATTTTATCACCTATACAAATGAACAGATAAATGAACAGATTTATTAATATTACATGTAATATATAGCCAATGTAAACAGGGTCGACAACAGTAAATTCTACATTAGCACAAACACATCACTCACTCTGGTGTCTGTTTAATTTTGTAATGCTGATCTGAAACACTTCTCATATATTTATGTCAGACATTTAATAATCCTCTATTTGATTATGTAAATTCACCTTTGAAACGTAACGTTATATGCTCACTGAAGTACCCACATAATTATGTTTTAGAGCAAAATTAAACAAACATTAACATTACTATAATGCATCTTTACTCTTTCAGCAACTCAACAGTTCACTGTACAGTAATGTTTGCTCAAACAATGCCATTCAACTCAAGAAAGCGTCTTTTTGCTTTCTAATAACATACATTTCAGCAGTAGGCATCTGGAAATTTCTTGCCTACACTTTTATGATTACTGAAGTTTTAAACCCACATCATTCTTCACATACTGTTTTCTCCTATTATGTTGTAGGTGATTATACACTTATATCAGCAAATTAAGTATACGAAGGCCAAATCTTGCGAGGATTGAGGTCATTTTCACCTACCCTTTTTTATACATTGGGGATTCCAACATACTTAATCGCTCGCCTGCTGCTGTTTCCATACCTAATGGGCTATATGCACGCATTACTTCCGCGTTTTGTCTAAGGCCGCGGTCCAGCTTCCGGTCTGGGTGATTTAAAGCGGAGGTGAACAGTATTATGACAGAGTCGTCAATATTTACTCGCTGTTTGCGAGTAAATTATGGTCAACGATGTGCAAATGATTGTCCGGATGTGCTCTACAACACCGCAGAGCAAAGCTTGAGAAGGGTTTCAAGTTGTATGCATCTTCCTACCTGTGCAATTATGAAGGTAAGTTCAGCTAGCCTGAAGGCTAACTTTAGCGTTAATACTCTTACGATCCGTCCATCTGCAGCTTTATCACGTAAGTAAAAATAATCATATGTGTACGTAATTCTGTCTCAAAGTGTCAGGTAAAAACAGGGCAGGAATAAGATCTCAGTGAGAGCTTATTACTACCGATAGATCTATGAAGAAATCGGAGTCTCCTCACCAGCTGAGAGTAGGACAGCATCCATGTGAAGTTCTGTCCCATTCATATTTTTACTGTTCTAAAGTGACCACCACTGTTCAGTTCGGATAATTACAGAAACACAGATGCTGTCTTAGCTTGTAAGCATGATTATTGAGCAAGATATATTAGGAATAAAATAATACAATGCCGTTCCATCCACAACAGACAAATAGCACTGTCACTGCTGAGATTTATTGCTGAAACAGTGGAGATGACAGATGCAGTGTAACAGTGTAGATAGCATGCTTTCTGTTTAGTCGATAACATTGTAATTAAATGGGAGGGTGACCCAAAACAATAAGGTGTCATTAGTTAATTTCACATCAACAATTTGTCTACTTCAATATTTATTAGTTTTTTACATTAATGAACAAATGCTTATTCATTGTGCTTGTTAACTCACGATGTAATAGCTAATGTTAACAAGCATGACTTTGGATTTTTATTCATTAGTAAATTAGGTTAACAATGTTAAATATAAAATAGTTATTTAAATAGTAAGCAAATACATTAATTAATGAAACCTTATTTTAAAGTGTGACTAAAGGGAGCTACTTTTAAATAATTTAAATTAATGATTTACTGTGTAGTTTAATCTGATGATATTGCTGCAGATGCCTTTAAAAAGAAGATATTTTGAAGAAAGCTGAAAACCTGTAACCATTGACTTCCATAGTATGAAAAAGAACTACTATGAATATCAGTGGTTGCAAGTTTCCAGCTTTCTTCAAAGTATTTTTGTTTGTGTTAAACATCAGAAAGAAACTCAAACAGGTTTGGAACAAGTGAAGGATGAGGAAATAGAATTTTCAGTTTTGAGTGAACTGCCTTTAATGACTCTCTTTAAAAACCTATTAATATTCTTGTTTCTGTTTTCTAGGTAACATTATGAGATTCAGAGCTAGAAAATTTTATGTGTTACTTCTCCATCCTGGAGTGGACATCCGTCAGAAGATCCATGCCATCGTCTGCTAGTTAATAGCTCCTGCTCTTGTGTGGCTGAGAGTGGGATATGCAAACATTTGGTTGCTTTGCTTTTCCAGACAGCCCATTACTCTGAAATGTGTAATGTTTGTTGTCACATGAACAATTGTTTGGAATGGATCAATTATGTGTTAAGTTCCATGAAACAGATGGGCGTTTATTTATTTATTTAATACGTATAACCCCAAATACCTCTCTATGCACAAGTTACAGAAGAAGCACCTGATTCAAGAAAACAACTGATTCAATGTCATTTTTTCTGTTCATCTGAATAAAATATTTTTTTCAAAATGTTACATTTTTTTGACAATTTTTATTTCAAATTACATACAGTGAATTATATTTTATATGTACAGTGAATAAAATAAAGGTCTTTATTCTGAATTTAAAAAATGCACTTCGAAAGTAGCTTAAGAAATGTTTATGTATATTAATGTTCATTTTTTTTTTTACTTCAAAGGCAATGAAAGTAAACTATTATTTGCCATAAAAGCTCCTTTCTTTAAATGTCTGCATCCGGTTGGCACTCGAGCCTCGATCAGTTTTCTAGACTGAAATTGTCAGCTACACTCTTGTTTTTTTGTTTCTGTAAAATTCTCACGTTTAATATCAACAACCCACCTCTTCTGCACGACTTTGTCTTTTGGAAACGTGTGGAAACTAAGGTAAGAGTTCAATTTTTGACGCTGTGCATTGCTGAACACAGCAGTGGTATCTACAAGTACTGTTCTCATGTCTTTGAAATGACACTTTTAAACGTTTAGATGTCATATTTATGTAGCTGACATAAACATATATAAGTGGGCTATAATGGCATAAAACATTAAGTCAACTGTCCAAAACATTACTCGTTTTTATCAGTAGCGCTCCTGTTGTAGCACTGTACTGTACGATCGGCGGAAGTAGGCTCGGGGTCTTAAATTTTACCGGAAATGCGTCACGCGCCGCCGTGCATAGAGCCCATAGTAGGGTGGTTTCAAACAAAGCCTCTGTCTTCTTCTTCTTCTTTTTGTGTGTTTTATGGCGGTTGGCAACCAGCTTTTGGTGCATTACCGCCACCATCTGGATTGGAGTGTGGATCCGGAATTAACTAAACCATGGCTGTTTCTCAATTCCAAGAACGCAGAGAATGGACTTGCGTTCTTGTAGAGTGCGGTCTTGCCAGGTGTCCTCGGAAGAACGATCTCAGGAGACCGCGAGGGCAGAGAACGCGTCCTTTGAGAAATGGGATGCTGCGTTCTTCCTGATGGTCATGTGACCTTCACGCGTTTTAAATGGAAATTATTTAAACATTACAGCCTTCATACAACGATTTATTGTTTCCCCCCTCTTCAAAATATATACTTTGCATAAAAACATTATAAATATACTCTGCACAATATAAATAAAACAAATTTTAATACGAATTTCATCAAACAAACCCCCTTAATGTGTTTATTCCTTTATTAAGATGTTCATGTTAATGTTTACTTTCACCGTTTCATTTAGGGAAACTCCTGAGGTAAATAAGTAATATATCTGAACTTTAATAATAAATCTAAAGCTGCGTCCCAAATCGCATACTTATGCACTATTCTACGCCATTTTGTAGTATAAATATTGTAAGTAGTGTTTTCACACTGAAAACTCTTAAAATAATAAGTGCACTTTAATTACCCGGATGATGCACTCATTCAGCCGCTAAAATGAAGTGTGGAATGATGGACACTTCACGCACTCAACGACCGCAGGTTTGCTTACGTAGCGGAAGGGGCGGAGCTATCGGACGCACATGTTGGATAACTTTATTTATTTTGGATGGAGAGAGCAAAATTCTCCTACAAGAGTGATTATATCGCCTCCCGATGGTGAATGCGGCAATACTCACGATAGGTATTATTTGATAATTCGGTCATTTATTTCACTGATTTGGCAACTGTCAAACGTCATCAGGGAAACGGTTTGAATTTCCGTTTAGTAAAAAAACATTAGTGTGCCATTTGGGACAACACTACATACATGTACTATCCTGTTGAGTGTGTAAGTGCATAAGTACATAGTGCATGAGTGCATAGTGTATAGTGTGCCATTTGGGACGCAGCTTAAATAAAATGCTGCGCTTCCCACCTCCAGTCGCAATGACTTCTGGGACTTCCAGAGCGAGCTCGCTGCTGAAGTCTGCATCGGTGCGTCCTCGATATCAAGAACACATCCGGGAAGTTTTAAGCGTCCTCCGTACTTGCGGTCTTGAGTATTGGAACTGAACTTAGGCAGCTGATGATGACGTTGCACGAGAACACGAGGACGCAAGACCGCTGAAGAACGCATATTGAGAAACAGCCCATGTATTATGGTTAAACAAAGCCCCACCAAAATAAACAAACAAAAAAAACACACACAAAAAAATTTTTCTTTTTCCTATACATATAAATAAATTACTAAATAAATCCCAACTTACTAATGTCCCAAACTTTGATATTTCTTTCTCTATAATACCTCTATATGATATAGATAACTATTCATCTAAATACTAAATTCTATTAATCAACCCTGTGTCTTTCAAATAGTTATAAACATATCTAAAACATACATCACCCGTGCTCAACTTTAGTATGTTCTTTATGTTAGGTTCCACTTGTTTTTCCTGTAACTGTGTGAATAATATATTTCTTTCTGTCTGATATATTGGGCAGTGCATTAATACATGTTCAAAGCCTCTGTCTTTACCAGCAGAATAAGCCATTCCAAATTCAGCTCTTGCATTAACTCTCAGGTGAACGAGGCACAGGTGAAAACAACAAGCTGATTGATGAACAGATGTGATTGGTCTATCTGTATAAGTGAGTGATTCAAAAGTGACTATAAAAAGTCTAGTGTGTCTCAATAAAGTCTACAACTTTTATAGTTCAGAATCTTTAAGGATATTGTGAAAAAAAATAGTTTTTAGGCTTCACTGGGGAACTACAGTAGACTTACCATGCCTTGGCCAAAGGGCATTTTACTTTTTGTGATGGCTGTGATGTCATTCAGTTCTTCAATTGCTGGTCCAGAGGCCTTTTCTGAAACTGGTGTAAATGGAGCAGTATCTGGAGGCACAATCCATTATGGCAAACTTTTAATTGGTGGTCAAAGTGTTGAACCTGATAATAAAAAAGACAAATCCAGACCTGCTTCAGCTGAGCAAACAATTGAGGATGGTAAGTATTATTTTTAATCAGGGCCTACTCTACTTTTTAAATATGGTAAATAACATCACTTTAATTGTGTTTTAAGAACGGTTTCGACTGGCAAGAGCTAAACTGCAACGACTGGGTCCTTCTCTACAGTGTGGAAATGATTCAATGACATTAAATATTAAAGGGCACCGAACACCACACTTTCTGGTTGAGAGAGGCAAGTTGTGTGAATGGGGTTTTGTATGTTTGTTTTCACCCCTCAGTCTTAATAATTGAATTCCCCTGCATCAGGAGAGGGGTCACCAGTGTCTTTGTCTGAGATGCCAGCCAGTTGTGGGTTCTCACTGAAGCGGGCACGCAGGGATGTTTCTCTTGTTGCTCCATACACTGGCTGTAACGTCAGACAACAGGTTAGTGTGAATATTAAATCTGACAGGTGTACCATAGTTCTGCTAATATCTAGCAGCCTTGAATAACCTCATCCACCTCTAATAGGGTGGTAGTTATGTTCTGCCACTCATTATAATGGGGGCTCCAGTGCAAATGTCCTGCCCTGTGAGTCCTCGCCTTCCTGTGGTGTCCTGCATCTCCTCTGGTATGATCGTCTCATTTGGTGTCAGAGGAGATGATGTTCTTGTGAAAGGTAAGCTGCTTTCATTTGATTTCTTTTAAAGTTTTATTATTTACCCCTAACACTTGTTCTGCTTTAGTTTCTGGATCATGGATGCCTCTGTCTCTGACGTCCTCCATGTGCTCATTTACTCTGGATAATGTTGGTGGCTCAATGGTGTTGACTGCACCATATACAGGAACTTGTTGGGATAGTCAGGTAAGTGTGGGCAGTGAAATTGTAGTTAAATTGAGAGTTCTGTGCAGTTGACCGTTGCCCTTGTTTTCAGGACACCGATTGGAACTTGACTTTGCTGTTGGGAGACCGAGAAGTGGTTCTTTCCTGCCCAAAGGCAACAGACACACCGACTGTTCCCCCAACACCATTTCCACAAGGGTATCCGTATTTTCCATTTGGATATCCCTGGTGGTACCCTTTGAACCAGGCTCCTCCTGCTGCACCCCCTACAACTCCTGCTCCAGTTAGAGCCCCTGTTTACTATCCCTATCCGATGTGGTATCCTTGGAACCAGGCTCCTCCTGCTGCACCCCCTACAACTCCTGCTCCAGTTAGAGCCCCCGTTTACTATCCATATCCGATGTATTACCCTTATTACTATGGAGGTTTCCCTCACCGACGAAGGCACCATCATCGGCACCATCATCGGCACCCTAAGTCTCAAGACTTCTGGTACCCTGATTCTCAAGAGTCCTGGTACCCTGAGTCTCAAGAGTCCGGGTACCCAATGTTGCCTCCTTATGAATTTCCACAATTCCAACCACCACCCACCACAGCTGCCCCCCAGGTTCAACAGTATCCAGTTTTTCCAATGCCATTTAACCCGGTGAAGACTGGTTTTAAAAACCCCTTCTGGCCTCCGGTACCTCAGTCTGTCTCTAATCCTCAAAGTCTCAATTCTCCTTGGTCCATCCTGTCTCGCAAACAGAAAAGATGAACAAGTGATCTGATGCTGCAAGAGTCAAACTTTTTGTCAGTCATGTGAGCCAAATAAAGCCTCTTGAGACCAACTTTGTTTCCTGGCTTTCCCTTAAACAGTTTAACTTGTATGTTGATTTAATTTGGGGTTATGGGGGTTTTATTTTTCTATGAAATGACTCAAAGGCAATTCTATTTTTGATTTTTAGCAGTAAGCCTTAATCTGAGACCCTAATAATGTGCAAATATTTAGTAGCTGGAAGAAACTTTTAGGCAGGGTGCAAGTGGGTCCTGATGTGGAAACTCTGTTCACTTGTTGAAAGTCGAAAGCAGTCTTGTATAAATGTCAGCAAGTTGGTCATCTCAAACAGAGTCCTGAAAATGCTCTGAGGAAATGCATTCTATCCGAAAACCAGTAAAGTTGTGAATCCCCAAGTCAAAATTGTGACTTTTCTGTACTTGTATTGTTTTTTTATTTTTAAATCCAGGGTTTGCTGGATGCTAAGCATGGCTACGGTGGTTAAGCAAGACCATGGAATGTGAACCTTTTGTGAGATATCCGTGCCTTGCTGATCTGAAAGAAGAATTAGTGCTTTTTAAATAGAGATTTAGCACTTATAATTTGTTGCATCGCCTCATTCATAAACATTTTACCTTGTCCTTCATTGTACACTTGTCTGTGTACATGTAGTCCTTTCCAAATCTGTGTAAGTCTACTTTTAAATTTTACCTGTGTATAAAATAATTAATTAAACTCTGATCCTTTTTATTTATTTTTTTGTGTGTGTGTGTGCATGCAACATTATAGACCTCAAAATTAGCTTCTCAACCTCTTGACTATTAATCTTAATTAAATCTGATTCAAGGGGTTATTTTTTTTTTTTTTTTGTGGAATTCATCTAAATATGTTGTGTACTTTTGAGACAGCTTTTTGAACATTTGTGAGCATACTAGTTTGGAGAAATCCTTTTGTGTTTTGTTTGGTAAACAAGCTTTACTTGCATATAACAAACCATAGGGTAAATTGTGAAGTGTTCATTGTCATATGCTTAATATATGATAAAGCAATTTTAGGAATATTACATTTAAGACAAAATTCAGAGTCTGATATAATGATTAATTAAAAAGCCCCTATAATACATTAAAAAGGGTCATATTTTTGTTTTAAGGGTTTCCAACAACAGGCTGATATGCATGCAAGGTCAAAAAACACTTTCATAGTCATTTAAGCATTTATTTTTGCCTAATTATCCCAGCAACTCCCATATGATTCATTCAGCGATTCATTTGTTCCTAAACCCTCCTTACCGCGAAGCTAATCTGTGCTGATTAGTCTGATGACCCAGTCTGTTGCGATTGGTCGACAGCGTTCAGCGCGAGACAAGGTGAAATGCTCACCATGTCTTATCAACAATATTGAAGTAGGCAGAGTGTATGTGTGAGCATATTTGCCAACACTCGTGATTTTCCTGGGAGTCTCCTGTATTTCAGAACCATCATCCTCCACCCTCCTGTTCCCAGTCCTCAGCATATTGGTATGGTCTGTGAAACCCCCGTGTTGCCGATATTGATATCTGATCACAGTGGTGGCCCGAAACGGGCTTCGTAGTAGTTACTAACACCACAGTACTCAGTTCTCAAGTGTTATTCGGACATCTTAATCTCTAACCTAACCCCCCAGGGTGCTATTCCATAAACCAAGCTTACAGAAAAAGCCAGGCTTATTTTGGTAAGTCAGGTTTATTAATTGTGGATTCGGTTTCATGAATCAAATTTACAACAGTTCAAACTTAGTTACCCTGGCAACTTATGCTGGGAAACTAGCCTGGTCTGGGGCAGGCTAACTCTCAGGCTAAGTCTTAAGTTCAAGCTTAAAGTAATGTTAACATTATTGAATAATAGGAACCATTTTTTATTATTCTTTGTCTCTTTTCTTTTAATCAAACAATTATTTGTATTGGTCATGTAAGGGTCATATATGAACTGAACTTTTAATGTTGTGGGTGAGTGCTGTGCATACTAATTAGTAGGGATGTAACGGTATCAGAATTTCACAGTACGGTAATACCTCGGTATGAATGTCACGGTACGGTATTTATTGAATCATTTACAGGAAAAAACAAAACTTATGAAAATACTCCAAAAAAGTGCCAAAAGTGTCAATGACATACAAATTAGTCATCTGTCTGTAAGCTTTGAAACAGGAACTTCAATTTTAAAAACAAAAAATATTAAACCATGTAAAAAAATTAAATTTCAATTTAGTAGTGTTGAAAACTCATCACATTCAACATTTAATGACTCACTTACTTAGATAGAGATGGGTTTAAAGGAAAATTATCATATAAATATAATCTGGTAAAAGCTGGTATCTGTGGGTATTAACAATGTCCCCTGCAACAGAAAAAAACCCCTCTCATTTGGGACTGAGGTTTCTGGGACAAGAGAGATATGACTTGGCCCAGGTTGACAGCAGTGGGTAACGTTGTGCATTGTCTTTCCCCGCTCGTCCTGATTTTGCCAAGTGCTAGTTGTCCTGAGACCAACATATTTTATGATGACCCAGGGACATCATCACTATCAGCCAATCAAACGTTATTACGTCATCATTATGAGCCTCCTGCAGAGTCCGCCAAAAACGCAAATTCAAAAAAGAAAACACACACACACACACCCACGCACAGGCAACTGCCATTTTCACCAGTGAAGAGAACAGGTGAAGAGGACAAGTGAAGAGGTGAGATCACCGGTTTTCTTTTATAAGTTTACAGAAGCATTAATGATTGTAAAATTCATATGTGTTTATGGATTTGTCCTTTTTTTCCAGCGAGGTAAACGAGCAACGTTTAACTTTTGTTTGCATTAAGTTAGCCTAATTAAGCCTGATTTATACTTCAGCGTCAAACACCGGCGTATGCTACGGCGCTGACGCATAGCCCTTCGCCGTGGCCATCGCCGTCACTGACGTGCACCTCTCAAAAAATGTAACTACACGTCGCAACGACGCGTAGCATAAGCTCTGTGATTGGTCGGCTTGGTAGCGCTGACGAGTCTGGGCGGGACCGAGAGGCGCGCGAATGGCGCGACGCCGCGCGAGCGATTGTTTACAAGTGTGGAGTCCCGTGAAGGAGCTCCGGATGGAAAGTTTTGTTATGTGTTTACCTCATAGTTAAAGTTGTTGCACGTCCGCCGGTTCCTGCCTCAAAATGAGCGAGTTTGAGCCACTTGTACATCCCGGAAGTGTTCAGGAAATGCAAAAAAGTAGCGAAGAAACTTGACACAGAGGAACATTTACACCTCACTGCCAACTAGCGTTTCGGAAGTGTTAATGCAGACCGGCAGAGACAGCGCGCAGAAGTATAAATGCACAGCCACGCGCGTTGCCTGCGCCGTGGGTTACGCCGGTCTTTTGACGCAGAAGTATAAATCAGGCTTTAGCCGTCCCTACCTAACGTTAGATTAGCGTGCTGCTCTTCCGCTACTGTGATTTACTTTCTGGTATTAATTAAAACAAGCTAACAATATTGTTTTGAATATTTAAATCTAGCAAACGTTATTAAACGCGACAAAACTTACCCTCTTGCTAATTTAGCGACCTTTTTTTCTAATAATTCGGTTTTTAGCATGTATTATGTCAATTTCATTTAAAGACACGCCAGAAATGTGGACCAACACAGCACTAACGTTAGTTTAAACACAAGACAGTAGGTTATTTGAGGCGTTAACTACTGTGAATCACTGCAAAAATTCAACTAACGTTAGTGATTTAATTTAATAGTTTTTTCTGTTAAATATGTTAACCTCAGGTCATCATCACTGATTTATTAATATTATTAATATGTTAATCTCAGGTCATCATCACTGATTTATTAATATAATAATACGTTAACCTCAGACCATCATCACTTATTTATTATTATTATTATTAATACTTTAACCACAGGTCATCATCACTCATTTATTGATATTATTAATAAGTTAATCTCAGGTCATCATCACTAATTTATTAATATTATTAATACGTTGCAGGTCATCATCACTGATTGAATAATTAATATTAATATTTTAACCTCAGGTCATCATCACTGATTTATTTATATTATTAATATGTTAACCTCAGGTCATCATCACTGATTTATTTATATTATTAATATGTTAACTTCAGGTCATCATCACTGATTTATTATTATTAGTAATTTGTTAACCCCAGGTTATCATCGCTGATTTATTAATATCATTAATACAATAACCCCAGGTCATCATCACTGATTTATTAATTTTAATAATACGTTAACCTCAGGTCATCATTTATTTATTAATAATATTAATATGTTAACCTCAGGTCATCATTGATTTATTAATATGTTAACCTCAAGTCATCATAGCTGATTTATTAATATTATTAAAACTTTAACCTCAGGTCATAATCACTGATTTATTAATAGTATTAATACGTTAATCACAGGTCACAATCACTGATTTATGTATATAATTAATATGTTGACCTCAGGTCATCACTGATTTATTAATATTATTAACATGTTAACCTCATGTCATCACTGATTTATTAATATAATTAACATGTTAACCTCATGGCCTTAACTGATTTATTAATATTATTAATATGTTAACCTCAGGTCATCATCACGAATTCATTAATATTATTAGTATGTTAACCTCAGGTCATCATCACTGATTTATTAATATTATTAATGTGTTAACCTCAGGTCATCATCACTGATTTATTATTTATAAATTGTTAACCTCAGGTCATCATCACGGATTTATTAATATGTTAACCTCAGGTCATCATCACTGATTTATTAATATTAATAATACGTTAACCAGAGGTCTTAATCACTGATTTTTTTATATTATTAATACGTTAACCTCAGGTCGGCAATTTATTATTATTAATATGTTAACCTCAGGTCATCATCACTGATTTATTAATATTATTAATACATTAACCTCAGGTCATCATCACTGACTGATTAATTAATATTATTATGTTAACCTCAGGTCATCATTGATTTATTAATATTATTAATATGTTAACCTCAGGTCATCATCACTGATTTATTTATATTATTAATACGTTAACCTCAGGTCATCATCACTGACTGATTTATTAATATTATTAATACATTAACCTCAGGTCATCACTGACTGATTAATTAATATTAATATGTTAACCTCAGGTCGTCATCACTGATTTATTAATATTATTAATACATTAACCTCAGGTCATCACTGACTGATTAATTAATATTAATATGTTAACCTCAGGTCATCATTGATTTATTAATATTATTAATATGTTAACCTCAGGTCATCATTGATTTATTAATATGTTAACCTCAAGTCATCATAGCTGATTTATTAATATTATTAACACTTTAACCTCAGGTCATAATCACTGATTTATTAATATTATTAATACGTTATTCACAGGTCACAATCACTGATTTATTAATATTATTGATACTTTAACCTCATGTCATCATCACTGATTTATTAATATTATTAATACGTTAACCTAAGGTTATCATCGCTGATTTATTAATATTATTAATATGTTAACCTCAGGTCATCATTGATTTATTAATATTATTAATATGTTAACCTCAGGTCGTCGATTTATTCATATTATTTATATGTTAACCACAGGTCATCATCACTGATTTATGTATATTATTAATATGTTGACCTCAGGTCATCACTGATTTATTAATATTATTAACATGTTAACCTCATGTCATCACTGATTTATTAATATAATTAACATGTTAACCTCATGGCCTTAACTGATTTATTAATATTATTAATATGTTAACCTCAGGTCATCATCACGGATTCATTAATATTATTAGTATGTTAACCTCAGGTCATCATAGCTGATTTATTAATATTATTAATGTGTTAACCTCAGGTCATCATCACTGATTTATTATTTATAAATTGTTAACCTCAGGTCATCATCACGGATTTATTAATATTATTAATATGTTAACCTCAGGTCATCATCAGTGATTTATTAATATTAATAATATGTTAACCAGAGGTCTTAATCACTGATTTTATTATATTATTAATACGTTAACCTCAGGTAATCAATTTAATAATATTTTTAATATGTTAACCTCAGGTCATCATCACTGATTTATTAATATTATTAATACATTAACCTCAGGTAATTATCACTGACTGATTAATTAATATTATTATGTTAACCTCAGGTCAACATTGATTTATTAATATTATTAATATATTAACCTCAGGTCGTCATCACTAATTTATTAATATTATTAATACATTAACCTCAGGTCATCATCACTGACTGATTAATTAATATTAATATGTTAACCTTAGGTCATCATTGATTTATTAATATTATTAATATGTTAACCTCAGGTCGTCATCACTGATTTATTAATATTATTAATACATTAACCTCAGGTCATCATCACTGACTGATTAATTAATATTAATATGTTAACCTCAGGTCATCATTGATTTATTAATACTATTAATATGTTAACCTCGGGTCATCATCACTGATTTATTAATATTATTAATACGTTAACCAGAGGTCTTAATCACTGATTTATTAATATTATTAATACGTTAACCTCAGGTCGTCAATTTATTAGTATTATTAATATGTTAACTTCAGGTCATCATCACTGATTTATTAATATTATTACTACATTAACCTCAGGTCATCATCACTGACTGATTAATTAATATTATTATGTTAACCTCAGGTCATCATTGATTTATTAATATTATTAATATGTTAACTTCAGGTCATTATCACTGATTTATTAATATTATTAATACGTTAACCTCAGGTCGTCAATTTATTAATATTATTAATATGTTAACCTCAGGTCATCATCACTGATTTATTAATATTATTAATACATTAACCTCAGGTCATCATCACTGACTGATTAATTAATATTAATATGTTAACCTCAGGTCATCATTGATTTATTAATATTATTAATATGTTAACCTCAGGTCATTATCACTGATTTATTAATATTATTAATATGTTAACCACAGGTCATCAGCACTGATTTATTTATATTATTAATATGTTGACCTCAGGTCATCACTGATTTATTAATATAATTAACATGTTAACCTCAGGTCATCATCGCTGATTTATTAATATTAATAATATGCTAACCTCAGGTCATCATCACTGATTTATTAATATACAGGTCATCATCTCTGATTTATTAATAATGCGTTAACCTTAGGTCATCATCACTGATTTATCAATATTATTAATATGCTAACCTCAGGTCATCATCACTGATTTATTAATATTAATAATATGCTAACCTCAGGTCATCATCACTGATTTATTAATATTAATAATATGCTAACCTCAGGTCATCATCACTGATTTATTAATAATACGTTAACCTCAGGTGATAATTGTTAATATTGTGGATTTTTACTTTATATTAGCAAATTCGAGTCAGAATTGGTATTTGCTAGATGTTGATTTCATGCATAAATTGTTTTTTTCTAGAGAAGGTAAATAAAAGTAAACAACAAAATGCATTCTTTGGAGAGCAAACATTTGTAATATTTTGTATTTGTTTTCTCTATCTTAAAGTTTAAAGTATTTATTTTTTAGGTGTTTTGTGGTTGAAAAAGACCAGGCTGAAATCAATGCCATCCGTAAGGTGTTCAACGAGTCAGACAGTCTCCTTTGTTGGTACCATGTAACGCAAGTAAGTACTAAGTTTAGATACTGCTTTTGTTTTTCCTCGTTTTATAGATTCATATTCTATTTTTATCAACTGTCATATTAATATATTTTTTTATGTAAATCTCTAACAGGATTACCATTCACATTTTTTCATCTTCAGGGCCCGGTTTTTCAAAAGGTTTAATCCGCATCAAATTGATCTGGATGTAGTAATCCTGTTTTTGCGATCCGTGATCACGTAATCCAGCTTATTTTTTGAGCCAGTTTTTCAAAGCAACATCTGATTGGATCAATCTGATCCGGATAGGAACTTTTCAGGATCACTAAATCTGGATTACCAGTGCTCAATCACAATGTAGATAAATAGATAGGCCTGTGTAAAGAGCAACAAGTAGAATAGCCAGTGTGGTGTAGATATAACTTTATTTTTATTTAAAATGAAAACTAAGAAAATTTAATAAATAATAAAATAATAATAATAAATAATAAAAACAAGAAAAACCCCACCCCATCCTCTTCCAGCAGTCCGCTCATCTGAGACCTACAACACTGTACATTGAGGATATTTATAATAAGTTTCAAATATAGATTTAGATAAAAAAAAAAGACTTAATGTCAAAAACTCCACAATAATTTCAGACTTCCTCATCTGATGTGGAGAGAGCAGCTTGTCTGAGCGTAGCCTTTAGGAGGCGGATCTGAAGTCTGGCCTTGGTTTGCTGCAGTTTGGAGTCAGTTGTTCCTCTGCCAGATGAAGCTGTGCTTCTGCCCTTTCAGTCTCTTTTTGCAATTGTTGAAAGAGATTTCTAAAATCAGTCATTGCCATTCTTTGCACTTTTTTTTTTGGTTATTCTGTAATCATTGCATGCATCACTAATAAATATTCTAAAAACAAAAATATTTTCAATTGTGATGAATATAGATATCAATTATTGACAATAAAATGTATTGTTTTTGGTAAATTTTGACAGCTGTTTGGGGGATTATTTTATGAGGCCAAGCTATTTCTACTTTGCTGTAGGCCTATACTGAAAGGCTGAATACGTTAAAGCCAATAATCACTACAGCCTGATGGATGAACAAATAAAATTAAAACCTTATGAATCAATAGTATATCTCGTAAGATAATGTGTGATCCAAAAATAGTATTATTTAATAAAATTTTTAAGTTTTTATTACATTTTGGGCATGAAATCCACACTAAATCCATCTTTCTGGTGGGATCAGTTTAATCCAGGTTTTTTGGATCAAAGTGATCCAGATCCTACAAAAAAGGTCTGAAAAACCCAAAGTAAAGGTTTGATCCGGATCAAAACCAAGATTAGATTACGTGATCTAATCCGATTAGGTAATCCGTTTTTTCCTTTGAAAAACCCATTTTCAAGATTTGATCCAATCCCTTATCCAAAATCCTAGTGGATTACTTTTGAAAAACCGGGCCCAGTTGCTAATGAATCAGTGGATTGAGCTTAAGCTTATTTCACATTGCAACATGTCACACAACATACTGTAATATTACATGACATTATCTGGGTATTATTGTGCGTTTATGTCAGTCATCGATGCACTTAAGCAAAAAAAAAAAAAGTAGCAATAAGCAATAACATATATTGTTTTTACTTTGATTTGAGTACCCCTTAACTTGAAGCTTATAATGCTTGATCCTAATTTCGAATGTGTCATGGAAGTTCTGACCATATTAAATATGTTGTGTTACGTTTTTCCACCATTTATTACACACAGGCAATAACTTGTTGGCTGTCAATATCTGAATCTGGTGTGAGTGGACCTGAAAAGGCAGATTCAAGAGCGCACATCATACAGTTTATGTCAGAGATGAAATGCTGTTCAAAGGTGTGTTGCTATTTGTTTTATAGTGCTTTCACACCTACACTTCTGTTTCAGAACCTGTCTCGTTTGGCCAGTTAGCGCGGTTCGTTTGGCAAATGTGAACAATGCAATTGCGCTCTATTCCACGCCAAAGTAATTGCTCCGAGACCACCTGAGTGAGGTAGTCTCGGCTCGATAGAAACGAACCCTGGAGCGGTTCGATTACAGTGAGAAAGCGATGCGATCCGAGCGTGGTTATATCACAGTGTTTTATGGATATGTAATAGGCATACGGCTATATGAAGAGAGAATTATGAGTAGGGTGGGAAGTTTCACGGGTCTCCGGATGCCCGAAAACAAGTGATGACCTCCCGGTAATCTCGCGTCTCCCTCCCGGTCCTCAAATAGGCATCGTTGCGCACCCTTCTCACCCCTCCCCACTGCATCTCTCCTCAGACACGTCGCGCGTGCGCGCCTTGTCAACCACCACCAAACCACCACCTCCCCCTGACAGCTGAGCGGAACGCTGCAAAATAAACCCTGACACTCTGACCAATGTGAGGAGAGTTTACTCGCACGTGACTCGTATTAGCTCTTTTGGTCCGATTAGAAACTTTGCAGTGTGAAAGTGAACCGCTCCAAGAGCAAAGAGCAACAATGTAACATTTGTAATCTCTTTTTCGGAACAACTGAATCGATTCACAGGTGTGAAAGCACCCTTATAGTACAATTGAATGTTCTAATGTGTCATTCTACTTTGGTAACAAGCTTGTAACTTGCATTTTTAATATGTGAAAAAATAATGTTAATGACAGCTAATATAAAATGGTAACCCACATACAGTATGAAGAGTTCAGATGCAAAAGCCTCTAAGTCAGGTCTCAAACTGCCGACCCTCAAACCATTTGCGGTCCTGCTTCCTCCTCCATCCGGCCCACAACTGACATCAAAAATATAATGATATTCGGCCCATCAAAACATATATTTTTGAATCGCTATCATTGTTGTGCTATCACATACTTCTGGTTTTGACTCCCCACCTACTGGACATTTAAAGTTACATTTTAAGTGACAGGGTTACTTTCGATTTCTCTCAGTGTGCGGTCAAGAGTAACACATGCAGATTATTTCCGGGGCTGATTTAAACATTGAAAATTATGTCCGTAAGCGCTCTATTTTTGTAAATTTTCAAGGGTCATTTAATTATACTCAGTTTTATACCCCCTGTACTTTGTTGTACAAACACCTTTTTATGGCTTACACATGTTTGTGTAAATATGATAGTTTTGCTAATATTCGATTCAAATGGTCTTATGAATAGATTTTCCACATATACATATTAAGATTTGGATAAATGTGTATTAGTAAAATTTGACTGTTGGCTTTATTAAACATGTTAAAGTAAATATGAATATGTACATCCTTATCCCCTCTTTATTTTATTTTTACCAAAAAGAATGATATTGAGAAGAACGATTGCCAGCAACGTCAATAAAGTTACCCAAACTACATTCTACTGTCGTACGCTGAAAATTAGCATATTTTCCAGCCTTTATTGTTTATGCTGTTATTTAACTTTAAAGGCAATGAAAAAAACACACCTTACCACAAAAGTTCAATTACAGAACCTACACACAGGAGCTGTAGAAAAAATTCTAATTTTAAGAGAAATTTTCAGATAACACTTGCATCTGGCCTCTTCTTACTCACACACAATTACTCTCCTTCAAAAATGAATTTATGCTGCTTATCAACTGTGTTCAGATATAAACTAGGCTAGGTGTGCAGAGTTTCATAGATTAACTTTACATATTTTACACACATTTGTAAGCATTCTATTTATATTAACAACCTTAATTAATAATTGATACCTTTTTAGGTCAGTTTAAAGTGCATTTCACAGCATGAGCTACATTTTTTTTTTTTTTAAATAAAGATATATTTTAATTCTGTTCTGAATAACATTTCAGATCATAGATCTTACATAGTCCAAAAGGAATTGATTAAATTTATTATAATTTGATTAAATGTGAAACTATGATGCCTTTTTATAATTTATGATAACTTTGCAACTTTTCTTTTTTGTTATAAACATGGATTGTTTGGTGGGTCTGTTTTAGTTACTGCAAATAGTATTATGTTATGTTGGTTTATCCAGTCATAGACCTACAGTGATTTAGACAGTATAAGAACAATAAAGATTCTCAGTAGATTTACCGCACACACTGGGGTATATATATCTGTGTGAAGGATTATTTAATGACCTAAAAATCTACAGCAGTTTTTATGCTAACAACATGAAACATGATTTTCCTTGTCAATTTTTACAGGCACAAGAATTTAAGGAAAAGGCTGAAATGTTTCACTGCCAGTTTAGGAACTTCAAATATGTCTGCAAGTACTTCAGGAACAACTTGGAGACAATTGGTCATCTGTGGTCTAACTTTGGAAGATGCTATAAACAGAGACTCTGACACAAACAGGGAGACTGGTCTGAAATACATGATACCCCCATGAAAAACGGAAGTGTTGGCAGGTGTGCTTACCAGTTTAATATTTGATCTGCTATAGTTAGAAATCAGACTGTTATATCTTTTAAGCGTAACGCCTGTTTCACACCGTAAGCGTCAGCGGTGCGTGTTTTTTTGGCGTCCATGTTAACAGATTAGAGCTTTCATACGTCGCTGAAGCAGCAGTGCAGCGATAGTTTCGGCGCTGGGTCTATTTTTGACGCGCTGCTCACGCTCAATTAAAGTGACAGTGCATTGATAATGACCTAAATACATTGAATGACAGTAAAAAGTAACAATTTTACTCAATAAATGCGTCAATAATATCAACTGATTTACATATAGTCAATCAAATGAACTTAAACCATTAAAAACTGCAACAAACCTTTATTTCGGGCCGAACTACAAAACCAATAGTTAAACAATTTTAGTATCAGTTTTCTTGGCGAGGGGAAGTGATTTACGGGAATTGTAGTCCATAGCATAGTGTATTGTGGGTAGTGTAGTTCGACATGCATGCTGGATGATGTGAACTCGCTGTGTGCTGTGCTGCTCAAGCAGTGGAAGAAAGCTTTATTCGGCTTTGCTTTATGTTCGCTCAAGTTATTTCACCTGGGAGCTGTTTGCACTGTGAACCTGACAACACGAAAATAAGTAAAAGAAGGGCATGCATTGATCACTTTTATCCATCTCATCCTTTGCACGAGCATGAATTAACGTGCTGTTACTCTGCCGCTGGACATCACTGAAGTGGATCATGTAAAAATATAATTATAACTATACTGTATAGATATTATAACTATAGGCTTACAACATCCTGTCAATCAAAAACCAAATGACATATCACTGGCGATTGTCTTCTGACGTACTCCTCATAGAGTTTGAGAAGCATACAGTACTGTTTGATCTATAAAATTTGTAAAATAAAGATTTGCGGGTTAAAGAAACAGCATAGGAGGAGGTTGCCGTTGGTCTTGTTGCAGATAAAATGTTTGAAAAGTGTATTTGTATATAGAGAGACATGGGTAACTAGATAGAATAGACAGCGATATGTTGATCTCTGCAGCAGCTGCCGAAGAGCTGCGCGCTGCAGACGCAGCTGGTGTAAAAGGCAAACACCTGCGTGCTGCTACTGCTCGACATACGCGCTGCTCACGCACTGCTTTTGCTTGCAGTGTGAAACAGCCGTAAGGACTTATTATGCGGTTCTGTCGCCATCTTGTGGATAGAAAATGTCAACTGTCGCCGACGAGCTGTCTCTCAGAAATTGTAAATATTTTAAAATAAGCACTATTCTTGCAAATAAACTGCATAGTTGCAATCAAAACAACTACATTCTCGACTAAAAAAAGTCTCAAAAGTATATTTTGTTGTGTCACAGCAGTAATATTTGTCAAACTGTAGTGTCTGCTGTATGTGGGCGGAGTTATACACAAAGGGTAAAAAGGTAGTACGGATGCTTATATTACTTAAATATATCACGGCTATCAGTCAATTTCGAAATCCAGACAGAACTGTTGTGTGTGTATGTATTTATGTATGTGTATATATATATATTTATATTTACTATTTAAAATAGTAAATATATTAAATATTTTATTTATAAATATTTATTTATAATAAATATTTAATAAATATATAAATATAAATAAATATTTACTATTTTCCCAAGTGTATATAACCACTACTGTAAGAAAATGTCAGAATCTGGTACATTCTTTCTGTATTATCTTTGCTTGAACTGACCCAATCTAATCCTGTTTATATGAATTGAACCTGCTCCCGACCAGGTTTGAGCTACCAGAACTGTTGCTATGACAGCGACTCTTGGATCAGTTTTGAAGAACGAAATGATCCTGGATCGTGTCAAATCTTCATTATCCAAATCCAGCTAAATGAGTAATCCATGTACGAAGAACTGACCTCATGTACGAAGAACTAAGAAGAAAACGCAAAGAAAACAAGTTTTTTATTTTATTTTGTACAGTATATCTGATATCAGTTTAGAACATAACATTTACAATAGAACAACTGTCTAAAATGAAATAAAATTCTAATTGTAAAAACGTAATCTGAGTTTTGTTTTTGTTTATCACCTTAGTTGTGTACTAAGCTTATTTCAGGCAGTCCTCTAGAAAGGAAAAGAAAACATCAACTGCGAGAGGTCCCAAGAAAGGAGTTGCCAAATTAAAGCGTGATTCAGGGCTCAGGTTTTGCACATTTATCTTGTTCAATGCTCCTCCTGAAAAAAAAAAAAAAACAATAATATTACTTGCAATCACGAGTTGCCTGTTATACAAAATTACAAAAGATGCTAGATTTTGATTTTCTAGTTGATAAATTGACTTCTTGATTAAGGGAGTAGACAACAGGCTGAAAGGTTTGTACTATGTTAATATTACAATAAAACACATCACGTTTAATAAAACACTATAACATCTCCAAAAACTGCTACTTTTTCATGCCAAAAGAGAGTTTGTGCTGCTGGGCATAGTAAATCTGAAATGGTTTTACACAAAACTAAAATCTAGAAGCTCAATCCTTAAAATGTGTATAAAATTATAGCTTTAAAACGACTTAAAGTGTTCATTAGGTTTTAAAGAGTTAAGAAAGTCTGAACAAAATATTCATTGCTTGTTTTTATGTAAAAAAATAAATAAAAAAATCTATATATATATATATGCATGTATGTGTGTGTGTGTGTGTGTGTGTATATATATATATATATATATATATATATATATATATATATATATATATATATCATCAGTGATGATATTAATAAATCCGACGACCTGAGGTTAACGTACTAATAATATTACAAATTAGTGATGATGACCTGAGGTTAACATATTAATAATATTATTAAATCGACGAGCTGAGGTTAACATATTAATATTAATACATCAGTGATGATGAACTGAGGTTAACATATTATTATTAATAAATTAGTGATGATAACCTGAGGTTAATATATTAATATTAATACATCAGTGATGCTGAACTGATGTTAACATATTATTATTATTATTAATAAATCAGTGATGATAACCTGAGGTTAACATATTAATAAATCAGTGATGATGACCTGATGTTAAATATTAATAATATTAATAAATCAGTGATGACCTGAGGTTAACATATTAATAATATTAATAAATCTGTGATGACCTGAGGTTAACATATTAATATTAATACATCAGTGATGATAAACTGAGGTTAACATATTATTATTAATAAATCAGTGATGATGACCTGAGGTTAAGATATTAATAATATTAATAAATCAGTGATGACCTGAGGTTAACATATTAATACCTCAGTGATGATAAACTGAGGTTAACATATTATTATTAAATCAGTGATGATGACCTGAGGTTAAGATATTAGTAATATTAATAAATCAGTGATGATGACCTGAGGTTAAGATTATATTAATATTAATAAATTGGTGATAATTACCTGAGGTTAAAATGTTAATAATATTAATAAATCAGTGATGATGACCTGAGGTTAACATCTTAATATTTATACATTAGTCATGATAAACTGAGGTTAACATATTATTATTAATAAATCAGTGATGATAACCTGAGTTAACATATTAATAAATCAGTGATGATGACCTGAGGTTAAGATATTATTAATATTAATAAATTAGTGATGATTACCTGAGGTTAAGATATTAATAATATTAATAAATCAGTGATTATGATGTATTAATAATATTAATAAATTAGTGATGATGACCTGAGGTTAACATATTAATATTAATAAATCAGTGATGATGACCTGAGTTTAGCATCATATTAAAAAATCAGTGATGATGACCTGAGGTTAACATATTTATATTAATAAATCAGTGATGATGACCCGAGGTTAACATATTAATAATATTAATAAATCAGGGATGATGACCCGAGGTTAACATATTAATAATATTAATAAATCAGTCATGATGACCTGAGGTTAACGCATTATTAATAAATCAGAGATGATGACCTGTATATTAATAAATCAGTGATGATGACCTGAGGTTAGCATATTATTATTATTAATAAATCAGCGATGATGACCTGAGGTTAACATATTAATAATATTAATAAATCTGTGATGACCTGAGGTTTACATATTAATATTAATACATCAGTGATGATAAACTGAGGTTAACATATTATTATTAATAAATCAGTGATGATGACCTGAGGTTAAGATATTAATAATATTAATAAATCAGTGATGATGACCTGAGGTTAACATATTAATAATATTAATAAATCAGTGATTACCTGAGGTTAACATATTAATACATCAGTGATGATAAACTGAGGTTAACATATTATTATTAAATCAGTGATGATGACCTGATGTTAAGATATTAGTAATATTAATAAATCAGTGATGATGACCTGAGGTTAAGATAATATTAATATTAATAAATTGGTGATGATTACCTGAGGTTAAAATGTTAATGATATTAATAAATCAGTGATGATGATGTATTAATAATATTAATAAATCAGTGATGATGACCTGAGGTTAACATCTTAATATTAATACATTAGTGATGATAAACTGAGGTTAACATATTATTATTAAAAATTAGGGGTGATAACCTGAGTTAACATGTTAATAAATCAGTGATGATGACCTGAGGTTAAGATATTATTAATATTAATAAATTAGTGATGATTACCTGAGGTTAAGATATTAATAATATTAATAAATCAGTGATTATGATGTATTAATAATATTAATAAATTAGTGATGATGACCTGAGGTTAACATATTAATATTAATAAATCAGTGATGATGACCTGAGTTTAGCAAAATATTACAAAATCAGTGATGATGACCTGAGGTTAACATATTTATATTAATAAATCAGTGATGATGACCTGAGATTAAGATATTATTAATATTAATAAATCAGTGATGATGATCTGAGGTTAACATATTAATAATATTAATAAATCAGTGATGATGACCCGAGGTTAACATATTAATAATATTAATAAATCAGTCATGATGACCTGAGGTTAACATATTAATAATATTAATAAATCAGTGAGGATGACCTGAGGTTAACATATTATTATTATTATTAATAATAAATCAGTGATGATAACCTGAGGTTAACATATTAATAAATCAGGGATGATGACCCGAGGTTAACATATTAATAATATTAATAAATCACTCATGATGACCTGAGGTTAACGCATTATTAATAAATCAGAGATGATGACCTGTATATTAATAAAGTATAATATTAATAAAGTATAGTATTAATATTAGTGATGATGACCTGAGGTTAACATATTAAATATATTAATAAATTAGTGAGGATGACCTTAGGTTAACATGTTAACATTAATAAATCAGCGATGATGACCTGAGGTTAACATATTATTAATAAATTAGTGATGATGACCTGTGGTTAACATGTTAACATTAATAAATCAGCGATGATAACCTAAGGTTAAAGTATTAATGATAATAATAAATCGGCTATGATGACCTGAGGTTAACATATTAATAATATTAATAAATCAATGATGACCTGAGATTAATGTATTAATAATATTAATAAATCAGTGATGATGACCTGAGGTTAATATTTTATTATTATTAATAAATCAGTGATGATAACCTGATGTTAACATATTAATAAATCAGTGATGATGACCTGATGTTAAGATATTAATAATATTAATAAATCAGCGATGATGACCTGAGGTTAAGATATTAATAACATTAAAAAATCAGCGATGATGGCCTGAGGTTAACAAATTAATAATATTAATAAATCAGTGATGATGACCTGAGGTTAACATATTAATAAATCAGTGATGATGACGTATTAATAATATTAATAAATCAGTGATGATGACCTGAGGTTAACATATTATTAATACATCAGTGATGATGACCTGAGGTTAACATATTAATAATATTAATTGATCAATGATGATGACCTGAGGTTAAAATATTTCTAATATTAATAAATCAGTGATGATGACCTGAGGTTAACATATTTATAATTTAAATAAATCAGTCATGATGACCTGAGGTTAACATATTATTAATATTAATAAATCAGTGATGATGACCTGAGGTTAGCATATTAATAATAATAATAAATCAGTGATGATGACCTGTGGTTAACATGTTAACATTAATAAATCAGCGATGATAACCTAAGGTTAAAGTATTAATGATAATAATAAATCGGCTATGATGACCTGAGGTTAACATATTAATAATATTAATAAATCAATGATGACCTGAGATTAATGTATTAATAATATTAATAAATCAGTGATGATGACCTGAGGTTAATATTTTATTATTATTAATAAATCAGTGATGATAACCTGATGTTAACATATTAATAAATCAGTGATGATGACCTGATGTTAAGATATTAATAATATTAATAAATCAGCGATGATGACCTGAGGTTAAGATATTAATAACATTAAAAAATCAGCGATGATGGCCTGAGGTTAACAAATTAATAATATTAATAAATCAGTGATGATGACCTGAGGTTAACATATTAATAAATCAGTGATGATGACGTATTAATAATAATAATAAATCAGTGATGATGACCTGAGGTTAACATATTAAATATATTAATAAATTAGTGATGATGACCTGAGGTTAACATATTAAAAATATTAATAAATCAGTGATGATGACCTGAGGTTAACATATTAAAGAAATTAATAAATTAGTGATGATGACCTAAGGTTAACATATTAATAAATCAGTGATGATGACCTGAGGTTAAAATATAAATGATATTAATAAACCTGTGATGATGCCAACATATTTAACAGAATAAATTATTAAATCAATAACGTTAGTTGAATTTTTGCAGCGATTCACAGTAATTAACGCCTCAAATAACCTACTGTCTTGTGTTTAAACTAACGTTAGTGCTGTGTTGGTCCACATTTCTGGCGTGTCTTTAAATGAAATTGACATAATACATGCTAAAAACCGAATTATTAGAAAAAAAAAGGTCGCTAAATTAGCAAGAGGGTAAGTTTTGTCGCGTTTAATAACGTTTGCTAGATTTAAGTATTCAAAACAATATTGTTAGCTTGTTTTAATTAATACCAGAAAGTAAATCACAGTAGCGGAAGAGCAGCACGCTAATCTAACGTTAGGTAGGGACGGCTAATTAGGCTAACTTAATGCAAACAAAAGTTAAACGTTGCTCGTTTACTTCGCTGGAAAAAAGGACAAATCCATAAACACATATGAATTTTACAATCATTAATGCTTCTGTAAACTTATAGAAGAAAACTGGTGATCTCACCTCTTCACTTGTCCTCTTCACCTGTCCTCTTCACTGGTGAAAATGGCAGTTGCCTGTGCGTGGGTGTGTGTGTGTGTTTTCTTTTTTGAATTTGCGTTTTTGGCGGACTCTGCAGGAGGCTCATAATGATGACGTAATAACGTTTGATTGGCTGATAGTGATGATGTCCCTGGGTCATCATAAAATATGTTGGTCTCAGGACAACTAGCACTTGGCAAAATCAGGACGAGCGTCTTTCCCCCACTTGAGAGGACAAACCATGAGTGAGATAGAGGTCTCATGTCTGCATCAATCTGAACAGTGTGCTGTGTTTCTGCAGTCCCCATGACTGATTATTATCGTATTGGGGGACGTATTCCCCAACTTGCAGGCACGTGCACACACAGGGCTCAACCTGTGCAGTGCACATGCCCTTTTTAGTCTTGGATAGAAAGTTCCCTTCCAAAATGATCAAAAGTGCCCCTGCGACACGACATACCCTCCGTCCCCGCTTTACAGTATGCGCGACAACACAGCTGATAAGAACTAGCGCGACAACACCGATATTCAGTACGCGCGCGACAACACAGCTGATAAGAACTCGCGCGACAACACCACTATTCAGTACACGCGCGGCGACAACACCCGCTTTAGGGTTTTCCAGCTCTTTTTGATCCCCGCTTCTAGCAGCACACTTCATTTCCGCATTACTGTATCTGTAGCGACAACAGACCGCAAGGGATTATGGCCAAGCCTGGGCTGATGGGAATTGTAGTTTCCGGTACCTCCCGTTCGCTTCATTCGCCTGAGCAAATTTTCTCAGAAGACCTATAGTTTTACCGAGTCATGCGACTACGGTAATATTGAAAAAAATTAATATTGCGGTATGACGGTATTTACAATACCGTTACATCCCTACTAATTAGCATTTTTGCAGAAGTAGATAGATGCGGGTCCAAAATTAAATTCAGCTCTGCAGAAACTTCCTTTCTGAAGAGAGGTGTTAAAACTGAACACAGAACACAGAAAGATGTATACTTTGTTGTTGGGCAGAGAATTCATAGAAAAAGAGGAAGTATGCCGAAGGGGCAGCCAATGGAGGACTGAACAATGACTGACAAGTGACGTTACACCAAAACTCCACCTGTTAAGATCGGTGGTGTATATATGCTGAAGTCAGGAAATGTATGTTAGTTGCGAACCTCTTGAATGTAATTCTTGTATTGCATTGGGGTAATGTAACCCAGAGCTCTGTCATCGAATTATTCATTTGTATCTAATAAATTGTTACGATTTTTGGCATTGAAGAAAAACCTCTCCTGACCTTTTTTCTTGAACACGCATGGAATAGAGATAGAAATTCCAACAATTTGGTGACCTCCGACGTGGAAAAGGGGGAGAGGAAGTTATTGATCTGTCGTATTGCATTGACATCATCGGCGCCGAAAAAATAAGGTAAGCAGAAAACCTGTTAAATCGAATTTCTGCAATTGGCCTAATCTAAATTAAATGATGTCATGTGATATGTAGGATTGATGTAGTTAAAAGTATAAGCATTTGAATAATTCGATGAGTTTAAATGTATATATGCTTTAAATGTTAACCAGTCTGTCAGAATAATATGAAGAAAATGATAGGGTAGTTTAGAATAGTGTAGAATAGTTTAGAGAAGACTAATAGTTTAGGATAGAGTAGTATAGTGTAGATACAGGAAGGCCAGGATAGGCTGAGACTGTATTGCACAGGAGACCAGATAGGGCTGTGACTGTGCAGCTTCGGGTATTATTAAGGTTTCGTCATGTGGTCTTCACTAAGTTGATACAGTTTGACTGTTTTTGCTTGTTTGGTGTAAGGCTGTGCTTCTTGCACTGAATTGATTAAAATACCATCCTGGGGTTTATTGTTCAGGTGACTACCGAGTACTGAATACTGTGATTTTATCTGGGCAACTGCATTGACGAATGCGGCTTCAGGTATTGTTAAGGTTTCGTCATGTGGTCTTCACTAAGTTGATACAGTTTGACTGTTTTTGCTTGTTTGGTGGAAGGCTGTGCTTCTTACACGGAATTGAATAAAATACCATCCTAGGGTGTATTGTTCAGGTGACTACCGAGTACTGAATACTGTGATTTTACCTGGACAGGTGAGTGACGATTCACCTGAATTTTTTGGACTCTAAGGTCGGGAGCCCAGCAGACGAACCGACGGGTGGTCCCGAACAGTCCGGGTGCAAGCCCCAACGTTTTAGTAGGTCCAAGCGTTAAAGACAGCTATAGGGTGAGATTGTAAATAAAATTAGGGACAGTTTAGTCGCCGAGGTTGTGACTCTGAGTGGATGATTTGCTTCACTGAAAAGGTGTGACGCTGTAGAAGATACAGAAAAAAGTCAACTCTGTTAAGGTGTGGTCGATTAGACAGACACAGGAATACTTAACTGTAGAAGGCGAGTGTAAATATAAAAAGTGATTAGAACTTGAGAATTGTGGAAAGGGCACATTTTATTTTATTTAAATGTTTGTCTGTTGCGTTAGTAACTAACAGTTGAAATAAGCATAGTGTATAGTTATTTAGCCGGCTGTATATAAGCGTATATGATATTCAATTAAATGTCATTCAGAATTGGGAAAGTTCAGTAATTGGGAAAGTTCAAAAAGTTTGCAGGTGAAAATTTGATTGTTTGAGGACGATAAATATATATATTTTGATTGTGTATGTGCAGTAAATGCAACATACAGAAGTTCATTAGTGTGTGTGAAAAACACTGTAAATTTGAGGAAGTGGAGGTGTGAAAAATGCATAAGTAATTCGATTAAGAATGTGAGCAATATGAAAAATGTCCCAGACAAAATTAAAAACTCAATGGGACGAGTGGTAAATGATTGAAACTAAGAAGAAAAAATGTGGTAAGGAAATGAGAAACAATATATGAGAAGCTTAAATGTGAAAATTGTGTAAAATATGTGAGTAGAGCAATGATTGAACAGTAAAATTGGCTACAATTTTGAGAAACAGAGAATTTGAGTTTACAAAGTTAATAACATAGCAAAAGGGGGCCATAACGATGTTGTGGTAGTAAGAAATGGAAAAATTAGTTGGAATTTGTAATGTGGCATGATTTTGGCATTTGTTGGAACGGCTGTAGAAAGACAGATGAGGGGAGAAAAAAGAGGAAGTGCTCAGGCAGACAATCTTAGACAGACTGACAACAAGGAGGAAGTCAGAAAAAAGGAGCCACTCCTTTTCATGAGGAAGAAGCAGTTGAAGTAGGGGCAGAAGGAGTAAATTATATTAAAAGAGTATATAAAATTATTTTGATCAAATAATAATAGACTGTGATATAATAATTAGGGATATAGTATCAGTTACTAAATAAACAGATCTATTTCAATGTGGTATAAAAAAAAAAGACAAGTGAAATAAAGTACCAATGAGAAATATGTTTAATATAGTGATATTTGTTGAAATGGAATTTGAAACTATACGAATGAATATATTAATAAAGAAATGAATTTACTAAATAGAGGAGGATGACTAAAACAATTGACCAGTAGTTGTTGACTAGAACAATAAAGACAAATAAATTAATAATACTAATAGGGAAAATAAAATAAAACATAAAGACCAGCTACTAAAGAAACATTAGAATAAATACATTAGAGGAAAAATTAGGAAAATGACTTCGAGATGAGCTGTTAAACAGCAAAGAGATAAAATTGGCATAAGTCTCTGGTCAATGAAGAGAAAAATTTGAAGAAAATGTGACAGTTTAATATTGATCAACTGAAGAGTTAATGAGCAAATATGTAAGGAAGATAAAAAATATGGATAAGAAAAACTTAAAAGCTTAGAATTAAAGAAATCCAAGTTATGCTTTGATAGAAAAAAGAAGAAGATATGTTTAAAATATATTGAAATAGGTTTGAAAAATATTATATACATAAAGAAGAGAGAAAGACAGATACATTAAAAAGATGAGACAGAAGCTAGAAAACTCAGTAACACTTTGGGGAAGTAACACTTCGGGGAACTTAGACTATTTGAATAGAAATCGGGTACACACAAATTTCAATCAAGCACTCCTTTTGGCAATGTGGCAACTGCTTGGGGAGCAGTGATGAGAAAAAAGTTTCCAGCACCACCTGGTGGGATACATAACATAAAATTGCCCCCTAAGGTAGATGAAACCCCAGCAGCATACTTAATGAGGTGTAAGCAGGAGTGGGAAGCCCAAACTGGGACACATCCTTATGCTAACCAACTACATGAATGGGTGTTCAGATCAGCTGTGTTGGAGGGTACTCCAAGCTGTGTTAAAACGGCCTTAAAAGTACCAGGAAGTGGCTCGGTTACCTGGGAGAGGTACTTAATTCATCATATGAATATAGCTAAAAATAAAGCTGATGTGAGCCGGTCTGAGGTTAAGGAGTTGAAAAACCTATTAATTAAATTGCAGGTGAAGAAAGCCAGACAGAAACTGATTGATAAAAGAATAAAGAGAAAGGTAAACAATTGGTGCAGTCACCTGACCCTGAACTATATTACATGGCACCTGTATATAACCAACCACCCAAACGCCAACATCAGGTTTAAGGACCAAATAGGGGAGGCATGGGGGTTCCTTTAACAAACGGCCGACAAATCCCCCGTTGTAAGCATGTAGATTCCAGAAGCACGAGTCAGAAAAAAGATGAGAACAGCACAAGGCTTGGCTATAATGCTGAAGTATTTTTGCAGAAATAAACCTCAACCACTGACTCTTCTCAGATTTATCTTTAGGCAGAGAAAATAACACTAACGATCTCCTCACACTTCCAATAATATCCAGCTGAGCACAGTGTCTACACGACATGATTCAACTGGGATCTGCTACAAGGTTTGTCTTCCACTTTTTATTTACTGTTTGTGGATAGGGCTGGGGGTTTCAATCTTCCTGGGTATGCACATGTAACAATTGGGCGGAGCTTAAGTTTTGTATCAATGTCATGCTAAAACGGCTAAAGACTCGTTATCAAGTCGATTCATTTGAAGCACTGAGGTGACTCTTTTATAAACAAATAAATAGTTTTAAACACTGTGTACTATTAGATTTAAGCCTTAGCTCAGGGGTCTCAAACTCAATTTACCTGGGGGCCGCAGGAGGCAAAGTCTGGGTGAGGCTGGGCCGCATAAGGGATTTCACAAAACAAAGTCCTCAAATGTCATTATTAACAGTTTTAATTAATTCTTCTGAACATGAAGTGTCCTGAACATTAATAGAACATTGAGTGAAGATTATGAACAGTTCTTCTGAACATGGCATCTTTTGCCTACTTCTTGCTGCCAGAGACTTGACAGCGCTTCTTCTCACAAATCTGAACCACATTTGGCTTTAGAGCGGAAGCAGTTGAGACCCTCAGTATGGCTTGAAGATGATCATCATTAAGTCTAGACCTGTACTTTGACTTATTGAAGTACTAGGGAAAAAAGTGGGGGAACTCACTCAAAACTTCCATTCCCTCACCTAAAAAAAGGCGGATATATGTATAAATAAAACACCCCCACCCCACTCCAGTCACATCAGTCTGTACCAGTCTGTATCTACCTATAATATATATAAGATGCAGGGCAGGCACGTGCACACATAGGCTCAACCTGTGCAGAGCACATGCCCTTTTTAGTCTTGCATAGAAAGTGCCCTTCCAAAATGATCAAAAGTGCCCCCGCGACGCGACACACCCTCGGTCCCGCCCTTCAGTAGGCGCACGATAACACCGCTCTTGAGTACACGCGCGACAACACAGCTGATCAAAACGCGCGCGACAACACGCATTGAGTGACAAGCGCGCTGTGTACAGATAGAATCAGCGGAGCGAGGAGCGCTCTCTCTACCCGCTCCGCTGATTCTGTCAGTGTACAGCGGTCGGCGCGGGCCACAAAATATTGCACTGAGGGCCGCAAATGGCCCGCGGGCCGCAAGTTTGAGACCCCTGCCTTAGCTGGATATTTCACTTCACTTAGAGTTGTGTGACATACTACATCAAAGTTTATTTTCAAAAACCCATAATCGTGGCTCTTTAAGTGAAGTGTGGAAATATATAATGTTGTCTTTTATATTAAAAATATAATAATAAAAAACAAAAATAATTAATAATAATAAAAAATAATAAAAAAAAATATTTGTAATGCACTTTTCTTAAACTCAAAACGCTACAAGTCAAAATAGCAATACAAGGCAAGCAAAACAGCACAACAATAAAAGATGCGATAAAACAATAAAAATATGAGCCATTAGATAGAATAAAAAGTTGAAAGCAATGCTAAAAAGGTAAGTCTTAAGAAGTTTCTTAAAACAGTCCAGAGAGGCAGCATTCCTAATGCTGATGGGGACTGCATTCCACAGCTTAGGCGCACTGTATGAAAAAGCCCTCCCACCCATGGTCTTGAGTTTACAGCGTGGCTGATATAGGTTAAGTCCCGATGCAGAATGAAGACTGCAGGCTGCGGTGGCGAGAGTCACCAGGTCACAGATGTAACCGGGTGCTAGCCCATGCACTGCTTTGAAAGTTAAAATCAAGGTCTTTAAAATCAATCCGTGATTTAATAGGAAGCCAGTGTATTTGTTGTAGCAGAGGAGTAATATGTTGACGTTATGATGTGTGTCAGAACCCGTGCTGCGGAATTTTGTATATACTTTAGTCTTCTGTGACAACTTGTAGGTAAACCCTCAAAAAATGAATTACAAAAATCAAGACTTGATGTGATAAAGGCATGGATAAGCCTCTCATTATCAGGTTGTGAGAGAAATGGTCTAATCCGTGCAATATTGCGGAGATGAAAGAAGTTGACTTTTGTTAAGTGTTTGAAGTGGGAGTTAAAAAAAACTGAGCCGTGTATCAAAGAGCACCCCATGGGTACACACCTGGGTAGAAGGAGACAGTTGAACATCATCAACCGTAAGTGTGAAATTGTACTGGCTGACCTTAGTAGGGTGCCAAGTAATAGGACCTCAGTTTTGGAACTGTTTAGTTTAAGGAACTTTTGACTCATCCAAGATTTAATTTCTAAAAGACAGGCAGATAAAACTTACACTGACTTACAGTCTTAGTATTAGATTTACTATTAGATTTATTATGTAATATTAGATTTATTCTTACCATCATTTTGCTACGATTCATTAAACACTTTTTTAATTAATCATTTATAATATTTATTATTTTTAAGATTTATTAATTGGAAAATTAAACTATCTGAATCCATCACTTAATAAACCTGCTATATGTGCAAGTATTAACCCAAAATATCTGCTGTTTTTGTTTGAATTGTGTACAAACTGTGTAAAATATCTGCTAAAATGTCTTGTCTAGAATTTACCACTGTTTGAGCTTTAATGTTGAGGAAGAGTCTGAACAAATAACCACTTTAGATATATTAATCCTTTCCTCCCACTGAGGACCCAGTAATATTGCAATCATTTAATAGTGTAAATACTGATAGATGATTAAGTGCTCTTTCAGCTGTTCTATACCAAACAAAGTCTTGAGAACATTTATTGATGCTAGTGTGTGTGTCACATGTGTATACAGTATATTGCTGATATGAATCTCTGATCTAATTATTTGTTCACTATTGTGTCTTTAGATACAGGCCAGTCAATGATTCTCTCTTTTAATATAACTGTGCTCCTGTCGGGAGACTCAGTGAAGGCAGCAATGTTTCCATATGCATTAAGTGATGTACCCCATATCTGTGCGGGGTTGCTGAACCCGGACCCATGAGCGAGCCGTATTTGCTTGCCTTTCCTGAAAACTGGGATGTCTATTTTTCCATATGTGGCCCAAGGATTTTTGGAGCGTGTCCTCCCGTTTAGTTTTCATTCTGCATGAACGGGTAGCCATCTCAGCTCATGCTGTTGTCTTTCACCGCTCGGTTAATGACATTCATGTTAAGGAATCTAGTTCAACAGACATGACTGTAAGTAGTTGATGCTAATTTTCAAGGCTTTTAATGATTGTGCTTTTATTGATTGGAAATATTGAACTGAAACCTGGTCCTGACAAAACTGTTTTTATGTATACCTTTTTATATTCTATGGGTTTTTTTTCTAATGTTTTAAATAGTATGCTGAGCTTGGGTCCAGACACAAGCGTGATAAGACATTAGACATTCAGCAGTCTTCATTACAGTTTTCTGAGACTCTTCCTGATCCTGTCATTTCAGGTTTAGATTATAAACAAAATAAATAAAAAAAAATCAAAAACTTTAACAAAAAATCCTGCCACACGGAGTCAGCTTTGTAAATTTAAAGGTTTCAAAATTTGTCATTTAAATTTGAGGAGCCTTATTCCCAAACTGGATGAATTTAAAATCCTAATTGTTCAAACTAAAGCTCATGTTATGGTAATATCTGAATCATGCCTAATCTCTGAGATACCAGATTCATTTCTTTCAATAGAAAACTATTCATTGTACAGTAGAAACCAGACAGAGAAAATGGGTGGTGGAGTTTATGTAAAAAAAATAAAAACTGACTCGTTACAATTAGTTGTCAATCTATCAAACTAGCTGTCAGTTACTATTATTGTCACATAAGCGCCGCAGGTAGTGCAGTCGCCTCAAAGCAAGAAGGTCGCTGGTTCAAGCATCGGCTGGGTCAGTTGGCATTTCTGTCTGCAGTTTGCATGTTCTCCCTGCGTTTGCGTGGGTTTCCTCAGGATGCGCCGGTTTCCCCCACAGTCCAAAGACATGCGGTACAGGTGAATTGGGTAGAATAAATTGTCCGTAGTGTATAAGTGTGAATGAGTGTGTATGGGTGTTTCCCAGAGATGGGTTGCAGCTGGAAGGACATCTGCTGTGTGAAACAAGTGCTGGATTAGTTGACGGTTCATTCCGCTGTGGTCACATACAAGGCCCCAAATGTCAGCGCGACTACTTACTTAATGCAGCTTGTTGACATGATAAAATGTGTAAAAATAAGGAGCTTTTAATCCTAGGTGACATTAATATGAACTGTACTGGCAACTCATCCAAATTTTTAAATGGATCAATCAATTAAAAAAAATCTTAGTTCAATTCTAATAATCTTATTCTTTAGTTTAATACATAAAATAAAAAAACTCTTAACATCCATTTCATCAGGTCACAGAGGTTAGATGTTAATGCATTTGGTCCGCAAGTTTTGAAGGATCTTTTACTGGCTTTACAACTGGTTAAATTCTGTGCTTCTAAAAGGAGGAAGTTTTCCTGATTAGCACTCTAGATATAACTTGTTCTTTGAGTAAGCTGTTGTCTAATTGCTTTATTAAGCTGCGGTCGCACTTGACTTTTCTCCCTATAGACTTCCATTCATACTCAAGCAAATGAGACCGGAAAAACGCAAAGGTTATTTGTCAAGTTTCGCAGGTTGCTGCAGTGCAAAGTTCAAACTTGGTGAACTCTGACCTACAAAAATCGCAAAACTTGACTGCGTGAAACCAAGCGAAGATCAGAACATCACCTCTCTGGACAGAAATTTATAACATGGATCAAATTGCTCCCTTTTTTAATGTCTAATCATCTTGTTCAATACCGCCCCTTTTCGCAGCACCACACGACAGAATTTCGCACACACAAATGCTATTGTGACCGCAGCTCTACACATTTTGTCTTTACCAGCAGAATGTGCTATTCCAAATTCAGCCCTTGCATAAAGCTGTGGTCACAATAGAGTTTGTGTGTGCAAATTTTGTCATACAGTGCTGCGAAAAAGGGCGAGATTAAACAAGATTAAAATACATTAAAAAAAAAAAAACGAGTGATTGCTCAATGTTTTAAATTTCTGCCCAGAGAGGTCATGTTTTGATCCTCGATTGTTCTCACGCAATCAAGTGATGAAATTTTGCAGGTTTAAGATCACAAAGCATAAACTTTGCACTCCAACGACCTGCGAAACTTGACACATGACCCTGCATTTCCAGTCTGATGAATTTGCATGCAAATGAATGCAAGACTATTGGAAGATGACTGAAGCTTTAACTCTGCAGTGAACGAGGCACAGGTGAAAACAACAAGCTGATTGATGAACAAATGTGATTGGTCTATTATTGTCAAAAGTGACTACAAAAAGTCCAATGTGTCTCAGTAACCTTCACAATTTTTAGAGTTAAGAATCTTTAAAGAAATTGTGAAGAAAAATAGTTTTTAGGTTTCACTGGGTAACTATAGTACACTTACCATGCCTTGGCCAAAGGGCATTTTACTTTTTGCGATGGCTGTGATGTCATTCAGTTCTTCAATTGCTGGTCTAGAGGCCTTTTCTGAAACTGGTGCTAATGTAGCAGTTTCTGGAGGCACAATCCATTTTGGCAAACTTTTAATTGGTGGTCAAAGTGCCACATCTGATTATAAAAGGGATGCGTCCAGATTTGCATCAGCAGAGCAATCAAATGAAGAAGGTAACTTTGATTTAAATTATAAAAGTAGGGACCTAATGTGTTTTAATTATGATAAATGACAAAACTTGTGTTTTGAGAACGGTTCCGGCTGGCAAGAGCTAAACTGCAACGACTGGGTCCTTCTCTACAGTGTGGAAATGATTCAATGACCCTAAATATTAAAGGACACAGAACACCACACTTTCTTGTTGAGAGAGGCAAGTTGTGTGAATGGGGTTATGTATGTATGTTTGTTTCCAACCCTCAATCTAAACTCTTAAATTCCCCTGCATCAGGAGAGGGGTCACCAGTGTCTTTGTCTGAGATGCCAGCCAGCTGTGGGTTCTCACTTAAGCGTGTGCGCAGGGATGTTTCTCTTGTTGCTCCATACACTGGCTGTAACATCAGACAACAGGTTAGTGTGAATATTAAATCTGACAGGTTCTGCTTCTATCATAAAACCTTGAATAACCTCATCCACCTCTAATAGGGTGGCAGTTATGTTCTGCCACTCATTATAATGGGGGCTCCAGTGCAAATGTCCTGCCCTGTGAGTCCTCGCCTTCCTGTGGTGTCCTGCATCTCCTCTGGTATGATCGTCTCATTTGGTGTCAGAGGAGATGATGTTCTTGTGAAAGGTAAGCTGCTTTCATTCTGTTTCTTTAAGGTTGGTTTATTTACCCTTAAAACTTGTTCTGCTTTAGTTTCTGGATCATGGATTCCTTTATCTCTGACATCCTCCATGTGCTCATTCACTCTGGATAATGTTGGTGGCTCAATGGTGTTGACTGCACCTTTTACAGGAAGCTGTTGGGATAGTCGGGTAAGTATTTGGCAGTGAACTTCTAGTTAAATTTGAACTAACGTTCTGTGCAGTTGATTGTCCCTCTCATCCTCAGGACACCGACTGGAACTTGCCTTTGCTGTTGGGAGACAGAGAAGTGGTTCTTTCCTGCCCGAAGACAACAGAATCAACACCGACTGTTCCCCCAACACCATTTCCACAAGGATATCCATATTTTCAGTTTGGATACCCCTGGTGGTACCCTGACTGGAACCAGGCTGCTCCTGCTGCACCACCCACAACTCTTGCTCCAGTTAAAGCCCCTGCTTACAATCCATTTCCAATGTATTACCCTTATTACTTTGGAGGTTTCCCTCACCGACGAAGGCACCATCACCGGCACCATCAGCGACATTGGTACCCTGAGTCGCAAGAGTCCTGGTACCCTGAGTCTGAAGAATCCTGGAACCCAATGTTGCCTCCCTATGAATTTGCACCATTCCAACCTCCTCCACCACCCACCACAGCTGCCCCCCAGGTTCAACAGTATCCAGTTTTTCCAATGCCATTTAACCCGGTGTTCACTGGTTTTAAAAACCCCTTCTGGCCTCGGGTACCTCAGTCTGTCTCTAATCCTCAAAGTCTCAATTCTCCTTGGTCCATCTACTGGTCTCGCAAACAGAGGAGATGAACCTAGAGGTACTCCGATGCTGAAAGACTAAAGCTGTTTCAGGTCAAGTTTTAAGTATAATAAAAATAATAATAATAAAAAATAAAGGCTTTTTTTTTTCTTTTTCTTTTTTTCCCCCCTTCTCTCCCCCTTTCTCTAGATTTAATGGTTTTGGGTTTTTTATTTATTTTTTTATTTTTATTTTTTCCCCTTCACACCAAAAAATTCTTGACCATGTTCGTGCACTTTCTAATTATTTGTTTACTATCATATCTAATTTTTTTTTAAAAAAAAGCACGTTTATGATTTTTTTTTTTTTTTCTAAAATCTGAAAAATCACAATTATTTAGTTAATCTTATTTTAGCTTTATAACAAATTATTTGGGATTGTATATTCTAATTTCAATCAGTTTTCTAATCGTCTTGGCTTTCTAAGTGGCTTTTATAGAGTCCTGACATTTTCAGCTTCAACTGAAGATCTTATCGCATCTCATTTACTTTAACCTTAAATACCTTAAAGCTGTTTGGTTACTCCTATAATCTAATATTATAAAAGTGCACTTTAGGTTCACTTTAAACTACTTGCATTATTCCAATAAAACATTACATTAATCTTGTACATGTATAGACTATCTGTAGAATCAGCTTTTCAGATGTTTTAAGTCCAATAAAATACCTAAAAATCTATATTTAGACCTTTTGTCAGATTTTGTTAAGTTTACTTATCAGTGTGTTATCTTACCAATGCAATGTGTACTCTAGCTTTAAATGAAATTCAGTATCACCAATACTTGTAAAATTCTTTTGTAAAAGCAACTTTCATTTTTTTTTCTTTTTCTATTTTTTTTTTTTCCTAATTGCTCCATCTGCATTTAAAGACTTTGTAATCAGTGGTCCAACTGTATTAAACTCAATTTTATCTTGTTAAATCCATTAGGGCTGCAAACACTGCCGTGTGGACTACTACCTTTTTCACTTGTAAATATCTTTGAGCAGAAGGATTCCACACTTAAAAGATCAATCAGTTAAAAAATAAAAATAAAAATCTTAGTTCAATTCTAAAAAACTTTTTCAGTGTAGTTTAAATTTCTCTCTCTCTCTCTCTATTTCTATTAGGGATGTAACTGTATCAGAATTTTACGGTACGGTATTTATTGAATCATTTTCAGGAAAAAAAAAAAACTTATGAAAATATTCCAAAAAAGTGCCAAAAGTGTCAATGACATACAAATTAGCCATCTATCTGTAAGCTTTGAAACAGGAACTTCAATTTTAATAACAAAAAAATATTAAATCATGTAAAAAAAAATAAAGTTTCAATTTAGTATTGTTGAAAACTCATCACATTCAACATTTAATCACTCACTCACTCACTTAGATAGAGATGGGTTTTAAGGAAAATTATCATATAAATATAATCTGGTAAAAGCTGGTCATTTACAATGTCCCCTGCAACAGAAAAAAAACCTCTCATTTGGGACTGAGGTTTCTGGGACAGAGAGATATGACTTGGCCCAGGTTGACAGCAGTGGGTAACGTTGTGCATTGTCTTTCCCCGACTTGAGAGGACAAGCCATGAGTGAGATAGAGGTCTCATGTCTGCATCAATCTCAACAGTGTGCTGTGTTCTGCAGTCCCCATGACTATTATTAGTCGTATTCCCCAACTTGCAGGCATGTGCACACATAGGGCTCAACCTGTGCAGTGCACATGCCCTTTTTAATCTTGGATAGAAAGTGCCTTTACAAAATGATCAAAAGTGCCCCCGCGACGTGACAGACCCTCCGTCCCGCCCTTCAGTAGGCGCGCGAAAACACCGCTCTTGAGTATGCGTGCTCAACCCCCCCTCCCCGCTTTACAGTACGCGCGCGACATCACAGCTGATCAGAACGCGCGCAACAACACCGCTATTCAGTACGCGTGCGGCGACAACACCCGCTTCAGGTTCGATTATTTCCAGCTCTTTTTGATCCCCGCTTCTAGCAGCACACTCCATTTCCGCATTACTGTATCTGTAGCGACAACAGACCGCAAGGGATGATGGCCGAGCCTGGGCTGATGGGAATTGTAGTTTTCGCTAACTTACCTCCCGTTCGCTTCATTCGCCTGAGCAAATTTTCTCAGAAGACCTATAGTTTTAACGAGTCATGCGACTACGGTAATATCGAAAAAAATTAATATTGCGGTATGACGGTATTTACAATACCGTTACATCCCTAATATATATATATATATATATATATATATATATATATATATATATATATATATATATATATCGATATATATATATATCGATATATATATATATATATATATATATATATATATATATATATATATATATATAATAACCTTTAAATGTTTGATTCCAGACAGAACATAATTCAACCTTGCTAATATAATCTTTCTCATTGGTTCATTGTTAGATGTTAATGCATTTGGTTTGTAAGTTTTAAATGATCTTTTACTGGCTTTACAATTGGATCAGTTCTGTCATGATTTTCCCAAAAAGAAGGAAGTGTTCCTTATTTGCATACTTTATTTAAAAGATATAACTTAAAGGGCCATGAAACCCCCTCGTTTCAGCAGGGTGTTTTCACACCTCTACTTTGGAAAAAGTCAGAAAAGTGGGCGTGTCCAGCTCTGTTTAGGGGGGAGTGTCGGAGAAACTAAAGTGGGATGGTGTGGGAGTGTCTATTTGGGCAAGCGCGAGTTTCAGTCAAAATACACACACATGAGAAAGTGATGGTGTTTAACCTACATGGACATATGTAGTCGAATTATTTGCCAAATTATTAAATGTTGGACTTTAGCTGTAGTTTGGCTCTTTCATTCAGGGAATTCATTCATGCTCCTCGCGACAAACGCGATATTTGATTCGAGGATCTGCTCTAAGCCTGTATTTTTCATGCAATGTTTGATACCGCACGGCGAATGAGAGAAAAAAAAACTCAGCATTTCCCGGAAACTTAGATGCACACGGCAGGTAGCTTCAGAAAGCCGCGTGTGTCATTCCGGTCACAAAATGTGTTGCTATGTTTGCACTCAGTGCAGTAGTTAACTTAATTCGATACGAACAAATAAACAAAGAGCACTGGTCGCTCATTTACCAAATCTGTAGAGACAGGACAATCACCAGCAACTAGAGCCGCGTCTTTATGAAGAGGAGACTAACGTTACAAGCGAATCCGGATTTCAGCGTTTGCAGATGAGAACAGCTCTCAGGTAAACTATAATCCTCCTTAGACACGTAAGTTATTGTTGTCGAGCGTCGCGTACACTGTTAATCCACACGTGATCCAGCTGAGCTCTCACAGAGAGAAAATGAAAACGAAACTTAATGGCAGCAAACTATAAAAGCAACACTTCATGCTTGTTTTGCCAACACAACGTGGCGTCTCTGTGGCGTAAACACGGTGACACTAATGAATATTAATGAAGTTGCACAATAGAGCGCGCTGATTGGTTTGAACCAAGCCTTACTCATGCATTAATGCAACACACTGTAAGACGTAATAAGACTCACTCTGGCACAGACGCCTAGTCTGCACGCTGGAATACACGCTATTATGTCATGACCGTGAAGCAGCTTCAAAAATTCGTTTCAAACCGGAAGTACGAATTTGCTTGAAATAACGCAAAAACAACCAATCTACACTCTTTAGTGAAATATAGGTGTCCTAATAGTGTTTTTAGCAGTGTGGGACACATATACGACTGTCAACAGCTCAAAAAATGTGTTTTGGTGTTTCGTGACCCTTTAATATTCTTTGAGGAATCTCATCTAGTCACTTCATAACACGTTTTGTCTTCACCAGGGGGGTATTCCAGAAAGCTGGGTTAACTTACCATCTGCTAAAACCTAAACTCTCGGTTGATTTACCCAAAACCTGCTTACCGCGAGTATGTTGGTTCCAAAACAGGTGACAAGAGTTAGTTAAATCAACCTCCTGAAGATAACCGCGGGTTAATGCGCGTGCACGGCACACACCTGAAGGCATTTTCAGTAGATCGCCGAATTCACGAGTCACCATAGAAAGTCACGGTGAGAAAAAAAGGGCAACGCACTTTACAGAGGCGAAGCTGGAGGTTTTAAACACAGAGATTACACATCTGCTTCAACGAAGGAAAGAAATATAGAATAAGAAATAGATAAGAAAATAAAAAATAAATAATAAGAAAATTTATTAATTGATTAAATTACACATGTCACCCTCCATTTTATTGTAATGATAAATTAAACTACTCTTTAACATCCTTTTTGAGTATGTTGTGTAACCATTCATGCATTTAATTTTCCTTCCATTAATTTCTTAAGGCCACAATATGTGTATTGACTAATAAGGCTTATAGAAATTGTAATCTTTCTGGAGCTAGAATTCTGTCCAAAGTCATTTAACACAGAAACATTATCATAAAAGGTAATATTTAATTACTGGAGCTCTTTATTTAACACTCTAGAATATTCTTTCTGACATGCAGCTAAAAGAAAGAGGCCTGTCTAACTGCTGTGTCCTATAATAAAGGCTTTTCAGTGGTTGAGTTTTTGACTTAAACCACACACTCTGTCACTGTTGTAAGTGATTGTTGTCAGATAGCTTTAAGTTCTTTTTATTTTGCATGCAGACGAAGTTCCTTCTGCCTCAACTAACAAGCAGTGTAAGAATTTTCTGCACTTTTCCATATTTGAATATTACTCTTGGATCACAAAATCTTTTATCTACATATTTAAATTCTAAAGTAGCTGTATAAGGTCCATCTTCAAAGATAAATAAAGTCACATGAGCATCAACTTAAGGTGAGAAATGTATATGAAAAATATGTTACACGTTTAAAGGTGCGTGTGTAAAGCAGTGTACAAAATCATTCATTTTATTTCAGGAAATGAAGAAATGAACAGACCAAACTATTTGATTAAACATAGTTTTTTGACTAATTATATATTTTTTAGCACTCTTCCATCTGTTTTGTCTGCTTGGGTCACTGAGATTTCCTCTGGGTCAGGCTGCAGGTACGTGTCATCGTATAAGGCAGAAAAGGGTATCTTTTGTCCTCCAGCAAGTAACAATGTAGTGCCTATGATTCTATTGTATAATACAAATATAATAAAAATAAACATTGTGTTAAGCAACATTTGCTTTATAGTTTTTGTTTTTTTTTACTATATTTGTATTATACACTTGTATCATTATTTCCTGAAAATCAGCCATTTAGCCTCAACATAGTGATGAGGTGGGGTGTGTGATGAGCTGGTAAGTGGAAGCAGTAAAGAGTTTAATAGTTGAAACATCAAAAGATTAAGGATAGAAAATTAAGTTGTACCTGCACACTTATACTTTGGACAAATTTTATATTATCAGTGTCCTTTAGTGACTGATGGAGCTTTAAAATCGGCTGCAATTAATGCACACAATAGCATTTAGAAACCCTGAAAAAAAATTATATTAAAAAATGTAGGTGTGTGTGCGTGAATGTATATATATAAGAACGACGTCCTACATCTTAAATTAAAGATATATTTTCCTACAAAAGACAAAGCTGCCACTTATAATATTATACAGAAATGTGAGGGTGCAGAAGGAGAGAAAAAACACACAATCTTTATGTGAGATTCGAACTCACTCCGTTGTGCGCTCCGTTGTTCTTTATCGACGCACTGTCCACTACTCTATTCCCGTGCTCTGAATCTTCTGTGTAATGATACGCAGTGATTTATGACCAAGGAACTGTACGAAAGTGTAAAAAACAGTTCAGTGCCAGGCGTACTGTACAGGTGGTCCTACTGCCACATTGTACAGTTGCCTAAAATGCCCTGACGCGAATACAAAGAGCTGCACTGAATGTTTTTTATGATAAGCGCAGACCCGCGGTTTGTCACATTTGATTTCAAAAAGATTTGTTAAATACATTAACATTATGAATTTGGTTATGAAAAAAACTATGCACTTATAACCCTCTCACAACGAAAAAACTTGTATTTGTGTGTCCATATCCATAAATATTCCCATCAAAAGAGCATGCATTGCTCAGTAAACTCTCTAAAACAGACAAACTCTAAAACATAGCAACTTACTCTCTGAACATAACCTGGGGGCTGTTCCAGAAAGCAGGTTATGTGACATACCCGGGTAAGTTTGAGAGTAAGTAGGTGGATAACCTCAACTTTGGTTCCAAAATCGGAGGTAACTTCTGGGTATGTTAAGTAGCCATAGCAACTTACTCTCTGAAGATAACCTGCTCCGGAGCAGGTTATGTTCATAGATTAAGTTGCTATGTTTCAGAGTTTGTCTGTTTCAGAGAGTTTACTGAGCATTGCGTGCTCTTTTGATGAGAATATTTATGGATGTGGACACACAGATACAAGTTTTTTCGTTGTGAGAGGGTTATTAGTGCATAGTTTTTTTCATAACCAAATTCATAATGTTAATGTATTTAACAAACCTTTTTGAAATCAAATGTGACAAACCGCGGGTCTGCGCTTACCATAAAAAACATTCAGTGCAGCTCTTTGTATTCCCGTTAGGGCATTTTAGGCAACTGTACAATGTGGCAGTATGACCACCTGTACAGTATGCCTGGCACTGAACTGTTTTTTACACTTTTGTACAGTTCCTTGGTCATACATTACTGCGTGTCATAACTGAGACGATTCAGAGCACGGGAATATCTTAGTGGACAGTGCGTCGATAAAGAACAACGGAGCGAGTTCGAATCTCACTTAAAGATCTTGTGTTTTTTCTCTCCTTCTGCACCCTCACATTTTTCTGTATAATATTATAAGTGGCAGCTTTGTCTTTTGTAGGAAAATATATCTTTAATTTAAGATGTAGGACGTCGTTCTTATATATACATTCACGCACACACACCTACATTTTTTTATATAATATTTTTTTCAGGGTTTCTAAATGCTATTGTGTGCATTAATTGCAGCCGGTTTTAAAGCTCCATCAGTCACTAAAGGACACTGATAATATAAAATTTGTCCAAAGTATAAGTGTGCAGGTACAACTTAATTTTCTATCCTTAATCTTTTGGTGTTTTAACTATTAAACTCATTACTGCTTCCACTTACCAGCTCATCACACACCCCACCTCATCACTATGTTGAGGCTAAATGGCTGATTTTCAGGAAGTAATGATTCAAGTGTATAATACAAATATAGTAAAAAAAAACTATAAAGCAAATGTTGCTTAACACAATGTTTATTTTTATTATATTTGTATTATAAAATAGAATCATTACTGGGCACTACATTGTTACTTGCTGGAGGACAAAAGATACCCTTTTCTGCCTTATACGATGACACCCTACCTGCAGCCTGACCCAGAGGAAATCTCAGTGACCCAAGCAGACAAAACAGATGGAAGAGTGCTAAAAATATAATTAGTCAAAAAACTATGTTTAATCAAATAGTTTGGTCTGTTCATTTCTTCATTTCCTGAAATAAAATGAATGATTTTGTACACTGCTTTATACACGCACCTTTCAACGTGTAACATATTTTTCATATACATTTCTCACCTTAAGGTGATGCTCATGTGACTTTATCTTTGAAGATGGACCTTATACAGCTACTTTAGAATTTAAATATGTAGATAAAAGGTTTTGTGAACCAAGAGTAATATTCAAATATGGAAAAGTGCAGAAAATTCTTACACTGCTTGTTAGTTGAGGCAGAAGGAACTTCGTCTGCATGCAAAATAAAAAGAACCTAAAGCTATCTGACAACAATCACTTACAACAGTGACAGAGTGTGTGGTTTATGTGAAAAACTCAACCACTGAAAAGCCTTTATTATAGGAGACAGCAGTTAGACAGGCCTCTTTCTATTAGCTGCATGTCAGAAAGAATATTCTAGAGTGTTAAATACAGAGCTCCAGTAATTAAATATTACCTTTTATGATAATGTTTCTGTGTTTAATGACTTTGGACAGAGTTCTAGCTCCAGAAAGATTACAATTTCTATAAGCCTTATTAGTCAATACACATATTGTGGCCTTAAGAAATTAATGGCAAGAAAAATAAATGCATGAATGGTTACACAACATACTCAAAAAGGATGTTAAAGAGTAGTTTAATTTATCATTACAATAAAATGGAGGGTGGCATGTGTAATTCAGGCCCGGATTGGCTAATCGGGAGGACCGGGAGAATTCCCGGTGGGCCGGTCCGTTTTTTGGCCGCGAGGGCCGGTATCCCTAGCTCCAGAATCGGTTGCTCTCAGCAGTCACACTTTTTAAATTTATTTATCTAAGTTATTTACTTGACCACAGCCGTTTTATTCATTATTTTACCGCAGCTCTACTCTTTTTATCTATTTTCTCACAGCTCAGTGAGCAAGTTGCAGCCTGCAGGCTAATGACAATATAACTTGGTCAGTTTTCATTAAACAGCTGTTGTGGGTCAGTGGTTAGCACGTTAGGTTTTGACCCTGCAGACCCGAGTTCGATCCTCGTTTCAGTAACTAATTTTTTTATTTTTTTCATTTTTATTGTTAGGACATATAATACTGTTAGGGTTGTTGAACATTTGAAGTTCTAAAGCAGTTGTTTTCTCAAAAAAAGTCGTGATAGTGTCATTAGAAACTGATTTGGAAATTACCTTATTTTAATATAGTCAATCGTGAACTGAGGTGGGCCGGTCTGAGGCTTGAAACTCCAGGGCTGAAAAGGAGTCCCACTCCGGCCCTGGTGTAATTTAATGAACTAATAAATTTTCTTATTATTTATTTTTTATTTTCTTATCTATTTATTATTCTATATTTCATTCCTTCGTTGAAGCAGATCTGTAATCTCTGTGTTTAAAACCTCCAGCTCTGCCTCTGTAAAGTGTGTTGCCCTTTTTTTCCTCACCGTGACTTTCTATGGTGACTCGTGAATTCGGCGATCTACTGAAAATGCCTTCAGGTGTGTGCCGTGCACGCGCATTAACCCGCGGTTATCTTCAGGAGGTTGATTTAACTAACTCTTGTCACCTGTTTTGGAACCAACATACTCGCGGTAAGCAGGTTTTGGGTAAATCAACCGAGAGTTTAGGTTTTAGCAGATGGTAAGTTAACACAGCTTTCTGGAATACCCCCCTGCTCCGGAGCAGGTTATCTTCAGAGAGTAAGTTGCTATGGCTACTTAACATACCCAGAAGTTACCTCCGATTTTGGAACCAAAGTTGAGGTTATCCACCTACATACTCTCAAACTTACCCGGGTATGTCACATAACCTGCTTTCTGGAACAGCCCCCAGCAGAATGTGCTATTCTAAATTCAGCCCTTGCATTAACTCTGCGGTAAACGAGGCACAGGTGAAACAAGGTGATTGATGAACAGATGTGATTGGTCTATTAGTGTCGAAAGTGACTACAAAATGTCTAGTGTGTCTTAATAATCTTTAGTGTTACATGTTTTTTTTTTTTTTTCTATAATAATTTGTGAAGAAAAGCAGTTTTTAGGTTTTACTGGGGAGCTACAATAAACTTACCATGCCTTGGCCAAAGGGCATTTTACTTTTTGTGATGTCTGTGATGTCATTCAGTGCTTCAATTGCTGGTCCAAAGACCTTTTCTGAAACTGGTGATAATGAAGCAGTCTCTGGAGGAACAGTTTATTTTGGCAAACTTTTAATTGGTGGTCAAAGTGCCACATCTGATGATAAAAGGGATGCGTCCAGATTTGCATCAGCAGAACAATCAAATGAAGAAGGTAACTCTGATCTAAATTTTAAATATAGGGACCTACTGTGTTTTAAATATGATAAATAACATCAATTTAATTGTGTTTTAAGAACTATTTCGGCTGGCAAGAGCTAAACTGCAACGACTGGGTCCTTCTCTACAGTGTGGAAATGATTCAATGACCTTAAATATTAAAGGACACAGAACACCACACTTTCTGGTTGAGAGAGGCAAGTTGTGTGAATGGGGTTATGTATGTTTGTTTCCACCCCTCAATCTAAATTCTTGAATTCCCCTGCATCAGGAGAGGGTTCACCAGTGTCTTTGTCTGAGATGCCAGCCAGCTGTGGGTTCTCACTGAAGCGGGTACGCAGGGATGTTTCTCTTGTTGCTCCATACACTGGTTGCAACGTCAGACAACAGGTTAGTGTGAATATTAAATCTGACAGGTTCTGCTTCTATCATAAAACCTTGATTAACCTCATCCACCTCTAATAGGGTGGCAGTTATGTTCTGCCACTCATTATAATGGGGGCTCCAGTGCAAATGTCCTGCCCTGTGAGTCCTCGCCTTCCTGTGGTGTCCTGCATCTCCTCTGGTATGATCGTCTCATTTGGTGTCAGAGGAGATGATGTTCTTGTGAAAGGTAAGCTGCTTTCATTCTGTTTCTTTAAAATTTGGTTTATGAATTTACCCCTAAAACTTGTTCTGCTTCAGTTTCTGGATCATGGATGCCTTTATCTCTGACATCCTCCATGTGCTCATTCACTCTTGATAATGTTGGTGGCTCAGTGGTGTTAATTGCAACATTTACAGGAAGCTGTTGGGATAGTCAGGCAAGTATTGGCAGTAAACTTCTAGTTAAACTTGAGCTGAAGTTCTGTGTAGTTGATTGTCCCTTTCATCCTCAGGACACATACTGGAACTTGCATTTGCTGTTGGGGGACCGAGAAATGGTTCTTTCCTGCCCAAAGCCAACAGAATCAACACCGACCGTTCCCCCCACACAATTTCCACAAGGGTATCCGTTTTTCCCATTTGGATACCCCTGGTGGTACCCTTGGAACCAGGCTCCTCCTGCTGCACCACCTACAACTCCTGCTCCAGTTAAAGCCCCTGTTTACAACCCTTTTCCAATGTATTACCCTTATTATTATGGAGGTTTCCCTCCACAACGAAGGCACCATTATCGACACTGGTACCCTGAGTCTCAAGAGTCCTGGTACCCAATGCTGCCTCCTCCTTATGGATTTGCACAATTCCAACCACCACCAACCACAGCTGCCCCCCAGATTCGACAAGATCTGTTTTATCCAATGCCCTTTAAGCCTGCCTACACTGCTTTTAAAAACCCCTTTGTTCCCCAGGTACTTCGGAAGTCAGTCTCTAGTCCCCAATTATTAATTTCTCCTCGATCAAACTCCATCTCCACGTCTCGTGGAAAGCAGTAAATGTGGATTTGACTGGGGAAAACACTCAAACTGTTTCTGGTCAATTTCATGCTTAATAAAGTTCAACATTGCATTGTTCTCCTGGCTGCTATTTGGGGTCTTCATTAAGTTTTCCCATGAGGCACTAAGCTAGAGTATAGTTCAGCAATACCATTTGGGGGGGGCAAAAAATAGGGAAACTTTTACTTTCGTCTTCTACACCATTTCATTCCAGAACAATTGTTCCTACTGTAACCATGATAGACTGTAAATGTAACTCATGCAAGTGTCCAATTTAAATTATACTTGCTTTAAAAAAGTAAAACCATCTTTGATATCATCTTCCATGGATCACTTTTAATCGTCCTGTAGTTGGTTTTTTTTTTTTTTTTTTAAGTGGAAATGTGCTCAATTGCATTATTTTAAAGCATGTGGTTTGGTTTGTCATTACAGGTCAGGTCACTCCCAACTTAAGTAAAATGCATCGTTTGACTTAGGGCTTAGCACTAAAGTCAGTTGAGAATAATGTTACATTTATGTGAAAAAAAACATCTAGTGTGTTGAGTGGGAACCATTCTAATAAAGAGTGTCTCTGAGAAATTACCATTTTATGAGTAGCTTGGTGGTTCAAACTGTCACTTCAATGGAAGACGGATGTTGGTTTGAATACCATCCCATGTTCACCTCATGTCTGCATGGGGTTTATATTGGGTGCTCTAGTTTCCCCCAAAGTCATGCATGTGGGTGAATTTAACGAACGAAATTGCATGTAGTATTTGTGTATGGATGTTTCCAAGCTGGTTCACAGGTTAGTTTACTTTCAGAATTAGGTTTGAGCTGGAAGCACATCTGTTGCATAAAAAGTGCCGGAGTAATTGGGGGTTCATTCTGCTGTGGTGGACCCTGATAAATCAGGGACCAAAGTGAAGATGGTAAACACCTTATTAATTATGGATGTTAAAATACTGTTCTTTGTTTGTGAGGTACTTGCATAATATTTTAAGCATATCTATATTTGCGTCATTGTTAACAATACCTAAAGTGAGATCTGATTTATTCCTATGTGAAGTCCTTTTGCAAGCATCTGTAAATCTTTCATTATCAAATATTTTATCAATGCATGATCTGTTTATCAAGAATTTCACATTTAAGACTAAACGCAGACTCAGGTTATTCTATTGTATGTAATGATTAAGAGAAGTGTATCTAATTCTATGTATATTTATAATGTTATCTTTTCATTTCTCACCATCACATTCACTATGCTACAAATTATTAACACTTTTTTTTAAATGATCCTTTTCATAATTTATTCATTGGCAAATGAAACTGTCTGCATCAACCACTTCTTTACTAGCTATTTATACATGTATGTGCATGTATCCATACTAATAAAACAAGTGTGACTCAATCACTCACTCACAAATCTGATGGTTCTGACAGTTTTTGAGACACAGATCGGAGCATTTTTCGGATCAGCAAAAATAGGATAGAGAAGAAAATGTAATTTGCTTTCTATTTATTCTACACTATAAACTATCATCCTAGTGTGTGTGTGTTATTTAGTTGTTTGTAACTGAAAAGGGGAAAAAAAGGAATCAAATGCAGCCCTTGCATTAACTGTCAGCTTAATGAGGCACAGGTGATTGAAGCTGATTGATGAACAGATGTGATTGGTCTATCAGTGTCACTGAGTGATTCAAAAGTTACTACAAAAAGTCTACCATGACTCAATAACCTTCACAACAATTAGAGTTAGGAAATTGTGAAGAAAAATTGTTTTTAGGTTTCACTGGGGTACTCAGTAGACTTACCATGCCTTGGCCAAAAGGCATTTTACTTTTCATGATGGCTGTGATGTCATTTAGTTCTTTAATGGCTGGTCCAGAGGCCTTTTCTGAAACTGGTGCTAATGGAGCAGTCTCTGGAGATGCAATCCATTTTGGCAAACTTTTAATTGGTGGTCGAAGTGCCACATCTGATGATAAAAAGGATACTTTTAGACTTGGATCAGCAGAAAAGTCAAATGAAGATGGTAACATGATTTTTTTTTTTTTTTTTTTAATGGGGTCCTACTGTGCTCTAAATATGGTGAATAACATCACTTTTAATTGTGTTTTAAGAACGGTTCCGGCTGGCAAGAGCTAAACTGCAACGACTGGGTCCTTCTCTACTGTGTGGGAATGATTCAATGACCTTAAATATTAAAGGACACCGAACACCACACTTTCTGGTTGAGAGAGGCAAGTTGTATGAATGGGGTTATGTATGTATGTTTGTTTCCACCCCTCAGTCTTAACTCTTGAATTCCCCTGCATCAGGAGAGGGGTCACCAGTGTCTTTGTCTGAGATGCCAGCCAGCTGTGGGTTCTCACTGAAGCGGGCACGCAGGGATGTTTCTCTTGTTGCTCCATACACTGGCTGTAATGTCAGACAACAGGTTAGTGTGAATATTAAATCTGACAGGTGTACCATAGTTCTGCTAATATCCTGCAGCCTTGAATAACCTCATCCACCTCTAATAGGGTGGTAGTTATGTTCTGCCACTCATTATAATGGGGGCTCCAGTGCAAATGTCCTGCCCTGTGAGTCCTCGCCTTCCTGTGGTGTCCTGCATCTCCTCTGGTATGATCGTCTCATTTGGTGTCAGAGCAGATGATGTTCTTGTTAAAGGTAAGCTGCTTTCATTTGATTTTCTTTTAAAGTATTATTTACCCCTAACACTTGTTCTGCTTTAGTTTCTGGATCATGGATGCCTCTGTCTCTGACATCCTCCATATGCTCATTTACTCTGGATAATGTTGGTGGCTCAATGGTGTTGACTGCACCATTTACAGGAACTTGTTGGGATAGTCAGGTAAGTGTGGGCAGTAAAATTCTAATTAAATCTGAGCAAAAGTTCTGTGCAGTTGATTGTTGCCCTCGTTTTCAGGACACTGACTGGAACTTAACTTTGCTGTTGGGAGACAGAGAAGTGGTTCTTTCTTGCCCAAAAGCAACAGAATCAACACCGACTGTTCCCCCCACACAATTTCCACAAGGATATCCTTATTTCCCAGTTGGATACCCCTGGTGGTACCCTTCGAACCAGGCTCCTCCTGCTGCACCCCCTACAACTCCTGCTCCAGTTAGAGCCCCTGTTTACTATCCCTATCCGATGTGGTACCCTTGGAACCAGGCTCCTGCTGCACCCCCTACAACTCCTGCTCCAGTTAGAGCCCCTGTTTACTATCCATATCCAATGTATTACCCTTATTACTATGGAGGTTTCCCTCACCGACGAAGGCACCATCATCGGCACCATCATCGGCACTGGTACCCTAAGTCTCAAGAGTTCTGGTACCCTGATTCTCAAGAGTCCTGGTACCCTGAGTCTCAAGAGTCCGGGTACCCAATGTTGCCTCCTTATGAATTTCCACAATTCCAACCACCACCCACCACAGCTGCCCCCCAGGTTCAACAGTATCCAGTTTTTCCAATGCCATTTAACCCGGTGAAGACTGGTTTTAAAAACCCCTTCTGGCCTCAGGTACCTCAGTCTGTCTCTAATCCTCAAAGTCTCAATTCTCCTTGGTCCATCTGGTCTCGCAAACAGAAAAGATGAACAGAAGTGCTCTGATGCTGCAAGAGTCAAACATTTTGTCTGTCATGTGAGCCAAATAAAGCCTCTTGAGACTAAATTTGTTTTCTGGCTTTCCCTTAAACCAGTTATTTGGTTTGTCTTCTGAATCCATTTCTAGAAACTGATCTTGCATATACACTAATGGATTTTGGTGTTATGGATTTTTTATATATATATATATATATATATATATATATATATATATATATATATATATATATATATATATATATATTATGGAAACTTTGACCGGTTACAAGTGGGTTCTTGGGTGATAGGAAAGGAGCTGTTGAGTAACTTGTAAAGCCAAAAGCAGTCTTGTCAAGGTCAGGTTGGGTTTTTTTTTTTTTTTTTTTTTTTTTTTAAACGGAGTCCTGAAAATGCTCTGAGGGAACATGGGCTACCCCAAAATCAGAAGAGTTGTGACTCCGTAAGAACAGTCAAGACTAATTGTGTGCAAAACCACTTGTGGTTATGATAGTTGAATCAGTAATTAGGGAGAACCACGCAGGCACAAACTAACTTGTTTAATGCCTTGAGTAGGTGTTTCCTATTTTTTTTTTTTTTTTTGGTACAAAATATTCCCAAATAACTGTATTTAAAAAAAAAAAAAAAACTGCTTTACATGCACTTTAAAATTAAGATGAAATATTTACATTACACAGCAAAATATGGGAACCCAAAACAACTCTATGGGTGTTAATTTCAACACTTTGAAAGTGTTTCATGGGGTCCACTCAAAACAGAGTTAAATCAATACTTTCAAAAGGGTTGGCACATTGACACCGAAGTAAGGGTTAATTTTAACTCTGGGCAGAGTTAAATGTAACTATATTTGACACCGCCTGGTGTAAATATTGTTATTTTATTCAACTCTCTTGAGCGTAAATATAGTAAAAAGGTCAAATAGACTGTTAATTACAAAAGAAAAAACATTTTATTTGAAAACATTCACCACTTCAACAATTCATTCAGTTTTTAAAATGCAACAATGTCAAATATGCTTTAAATGTTTTATTAGTACAGACAGTATCAACAAAATATGTATGACCAGGGGGGTATTCCAGAAAGCTGGGTTAACTTACCATCTGCTAAAACCTAAACTCTCGGTTGATTTACCCAAAACCTGCTTACCGCGAGTATGTTGGTTCCAAAACAGGTGACAAGAGTTAGTTAAATCAACCTCCTGAAGATAACCGCGGGTTAATGCGCGTGCACGTCACACACCTGAAGGCATTTTCAGTAGATCGCCGAATTCACGAGTCACCATAGAAAGTCACGGTGAGAAAAAAAAGGGCAACGCACTTTACAGAGGCAGAGCTGGAGGTTTTAAACACAGATTACACATCTGCTTCAACGAAGGAAAGAAATATAGAATAAGAAATAGATAAGAAAATAAAAAATAAATAATAAGAAAATTTATTAGTTCATTAAATTACACATGCCACCCTCCATTTTATTCATTGCAATGAACAATTAAACTTCTCTTTAACATCCTTTGAGTGTGTTGTGTAACCATTCATGCATTTATTTTTCTTGCCATTAATTTCTTAAGGCCACAATATGTGTATTGACAAATAAGGCTTATAGAAATTGTAATCTTTCTGGAGCTAGAACTCTGTCCAAAGTCATTAAACACAGAAACATTATCATAAAAGGTAATATTTAATTACTGGAGCTCTTTATTTAACACTCTAGAATATTCTTTCTGACATGCAGCTAATAGAAAGAGGCCTGTCTAACTGCTGTGTCCTATAATAAAGGCTTTTCAGTGGTTGAGTTTTTGACTTAAACCACACACTCTGTCACTGTTGTAAGTGATTGTTGTCAGATAGCTTTAGGTTATTTTTATTTTGCATGCAGACGAAGTTCCTTCTGCCTCAACTAACAAGCAGTGTAAGAATTTTCTGCACTTTTCCATATTTGCATATTACTCTTGGATCACAAAATCTTTTATCTACATATTTAAATTCTAAAGTAGCTGTATAAGGTCCATCTTCAAAGATAAAGTCACATGAGCATCAACTTAAGGTGAGAAATGTATATGAAAAATATGTTACACGTTGAAACGTGCGTGTATAAAGCAGTGTACAAAATCATTCATTTTATTTCAGGAAATGAAGAAATGAACAGACCAAACTATTTGATTAAACATAGTTTTTTGACTAATAATATATTTTTAGCACTCTTCCATCTGTTTTGTCTGCTTGGGTCACTGAGATTTCCTCTGGGTCAGGCTGCAGGTACGTGTCATCGTATAAGGCAGAAAAGGGTATCTTTTGTTCTCCAGCAAGTAACAATGTAGTGCCCAGTAATGATTCTATTTTATAATACAAATATAATAAAAATAAACATTGTGTTAAGCAACATTTGCTTTATAGTTTTTTTTTTTACTATATTTGTGTTATACACTTGAATCATTACTTCCTGAAAATCAGCCATTTAGCCTCAACATATAGTGATGAGGTGGGGTGTGTGATGAGCTGGTAAGTGGAAGCAGTAAAGAGTTTAATAGTTGAAACATCAAAAGATTAAGGATAGAAAATTAAGTTGTACCTGCACACTTATACTTTGGACAAATTTTATATTATCAGTGTCCTTTAGTGACTGATGGAGCTTTAAAATTGGCTGCAATTAATGCACACAATAGCATTTAGAAACCCTGAAAAAAATATTATATTAAAAAATGTAGGTGTGTGCGTGAATGTATATATAAGAACGACGTCCTACATCTTAAATTAAAGATATATTTTCCTACAAAAGACAAAGCTGCCACTTATAATATTATACAGAAAAATGTGAGGGTGCAGAAGGAGAGAAAAAACACAAGATCTGTAAGTGAGATTCGAACTCGCTCCGTTGTGCGCTCCGTTATTCTTTATCGACGCACTGTCCACTACGCTATTCCCGTGCTCTGAATCATCTGTGTAATGATACGCAGTAATGTATGACCAAGGAACTGTACAAAAGTATAAAAAACAGTTCAGTGCCAGGCATACTGTACAGGTGGTCCTACTGCCACATTGTACAGTTGCCTAAAATGCCCTGACGCGAATACAAAGAGCTGCACTGAATGTTTTTTATGCCAAGCCCAGACCCGCGGTTTGTCACATTTGATTTCAAAAAGGTTTGTTAAATACATTAACATTATGAATTTGGTTATGAAAAAAACTATGCACTTATAACCCTCTCACAACGAAAAAACTTGTATCTGTGTGTCCACATCCATAAATATTCTCATCAAAAGAGCACGCAATGCTCAGTAAACTCTCTGAAACAGACAAACTCTGAAACATAGCAACTTACTCTCTGAACATAACCTGCTCCGGAGCAGGTTATCTTCAGAGAGTAAGTTGCTATGGCTACTTAACATACCCAGAAGTTACCTCCGATTTTGGAACCAAAGTTGAGGTTATCCACCTACATACTCTCAAACTTACCCGGGTATGTCACATAACCTGCTTTCTGGAACAGCCCCCAGTGCTCAAAAAGGCTGTTTCAGTCCTTTGGTACAAACTTGGTTTCATCAGAGCAATTTTGAAAGTTCAATATAGCGTCACTCATAGTTTTCTTCTGAACGCATAGTTTTCTTATGAAATTACATTTTAAACTTGGCGTGCAAATCTTTCACTTCTGGTGTTTCCTTGTTCCTCCATATCAAACACAACAGTTTAAATGAAGGTATAAATGCTGTAAACTTGTGTGAAAACAAACTGGAGCTAGGAAATCTCATCAAGCATGTCCTGTGAATGAAGTGCTTCCCAGCCACAGGATGACCTTTTTATCCATGGCGATGTAGCAGCTACTGATCGCTCGTCTGGTGGTTCCTGATGCACGGATATAGGGTGATGCTCATCTAAGAACTCTTCAAGACTCCAGCATGACTAAGAAAAATGTTTGAAAACAAATTGCAATCAAATTCTATGATATATTTAAAAGAACATTTAAAGTAAATAAAACATTCAAGAAATCTAAACTCACCTTTTGAAAATCTTCATCATGATCCACAACTTGACTCTCCCAGCTGGTGACAGGATATGGAAAAGTAGAAAAAACACATACATCACTGTTGGATCTCCAAAAACAATTAGGTTAACCACTATGACTAGAACTGGAAAAACAGGCAGCTGTCTGTCCAGAATCCTGAATTTAACACAACACTTGGAGCTAAATTTAGAGGAGCTTAAAATCTTTTATATCATTTAGTGATGCTGACTTCCCCAAAATATTGGCCACAGTGTAAAAAATATTCATAAACTTACAGTTTTCTGTAAGCGTGTGTGTGTGTGTGTGTGTGTGTGTGAGTGTGTGTGTGTGTTTGTGTGTGTGTGTGTGTGTGTGTGTGTGTGTGTGTGTGTGCGCGTGTTTCTTTACCAGATTCAACTTGTTAGGCCCTTTCAGGTCCAGTATTGACGCCACCTTTCCTGGAGTCTAGCAGATGTTTCAGGTCCAAATAGAATCTAAAATATTAGGATAAGCAGAAGAGGAAAAGTGCAAAGCAAAGAGCAAAACATTATTTAAGTAACAGTTCACCCACAATACAAAATGTACCATCTTCATGTCATTTGTTATTCTCTAATGCTCTAATACCCTCTCAGCTTATTGTGAAACAAATACAGAACTTATCAAACATACCTTCATTATTATCACCACTAATGACCAAGAAGGTGTGCTTGGTCATTTCACCAACTCTGGAAATACACCATCCGTCTCTAATCAGCCACGGTCACAGGGTCTTGTGTTATTGTATAGAGAACTGTGGCTGTTAAAAAACAACAAAACATTAGTATCTAACACATATGCATAACCTTCAGATAAAAAAGAGAGATGAACATCACAAAGTATGCCTCACACTTTTCAGATATCTTTTGATTTAGATGTTGATTATTGATAATAAATCTACAAATCAAACCTGTATCATCATTAGGCTGCTCAAATATGAATCAGTTTATTAATTTTAAAGACAGGTGGCTGTTTACAACGCACTAAATTGTCTTTAATAAAACGGAAATGTTGTGTACAGTACATGCTAAGTTTAGCCTATAGTTTTAAGCACAATATCATGCGGGAGAAAAAGCTTGACTAAGATGTTCCTGACTACAGAAATAGCCTAACTTACTAACGTCAGACATCCCTAGTTGGGAAAAGTCATTTTCGGGGGATACAGAGTTGATTTGGGGGAGGTAGCGGGAGAGATGGGTACCTGAAGAGCAATGGGATGAGTTGCGCGCGACGTACCTAAAGAGCGGTGGGGGTGACTTGCGCGCGACGTACCTGAAGAGCTGGGAGGGATGCGGTGGAGAGGGGTGTGCAAAGTGTTTAATGACCAGGCGGGAGACGCGCGATTTCCGGGAGATTAACATTCATTTGCGGGCATCTACTTGGGCATCTGGGAGTCTCTGTGCATTTACGGGATAACGTTAACGTTAGTCCCGCAACATTCGGGAGACTTCTGTAACGTTAAATGTCTGAGAAAGTGCAAACGCGGTCATTTAAAGACATTAACATTCCGACTTTAATGGTTGTCAACACTTAATATAATTCAAGCGTACGTTATCACGCGAGTCTATGGACTAACGGTAACGTTAACGTTATATGGACGGCCACGAATGAACCAGTTTAAAAGGGCCGCGGTGTTTAAAATAACCAAATTAACATACACTAATAACAAACAATCATATTTTTTACTCAGGAAGTCTTTTACAAGTAAGCATATGTTCATTTACTCACCAGATATGTTTTAGAAACTCTCCAGAGCTTATGGAAACCGTCCTGTGTTGCTGTTAGCATCCGGGCAGAGTAGGCTAGGCGGCTCCGGGCCCGGGGATTCCCTCGCTAGTTTGCTTCGAATTAAATGAGAAGTGACGATTTTATTTTACAGATGGGTAACAACGCACAAAATGGCATTAAGCGTGACAGAAATGTGTTGAACATGTACATTTGATGTTGTTATGCACTATGTATGCGTGAGCATATATAAAAACATTCTTGAAAAGAAGTCAATAGTAATGCAGTTAAGCTAGATACACAAACGACCATGAATGAACCGCAGAAGTTTAAAATTGTCACTCCATTCTAAAGTTATTAACTTAACAATATGTTTACAACTGTATTTCCTTAAAGAAAGTCAGTAAAATACCAACATTTAGGTAGTTTGACTCCAGAGTCGGCCCAAGGCATAAGCGAACTAACGTTAAGCGGCTGCTTAGGGCCCCGTGGCCACCAGGGTGGGACAAAATATATGCCCATTTATAGTGTTATTTCTGAACGCGATACATACTCAGGTGCCAAGATATTTACCTAAATTTACAAAAGATCTGATTTAATTAATCAGTTTTCCACACTGAATGCAACAGATAACCGCTTTAGCCACAATACACCCAGTCGCCACTAGGTGGCGCTTCCCTTAATGGGGGATCATGGGACATACACCAGCGTCATGTAAACAACTGACAGACAGATGATCCATTGCAATGGTGAAAATCTCAGGCATACAGACACTTTCTTCTGTCCAAGCTGGGCTAATGTATTTGTTTGTTTCAGACATCCAGCTCCCAATAATTTGCCACTAGTTTCTTTCTAACAGACGCGCTTTAACTTCGCTATATCGCTCGCGCGTGCCCGCGGCCAGTGCAACTTGTGCTCAAACTTTTTAACTCCGCCAAAATATATAATGATATCAATAGGACATGAGCATTTAATTAAAAGGGCCTTGCGTTTATTTGACTCTTACAGACCTTGTCAAAGTCTTGTAGAAAGTATTTTGGCAAAAAAATATTAGGGAATTAAAAAACTTAAATAGATGAGTAAATAACTAATGTTCTCCACTGCTGAAAACATACATGCTGAGAGGAGTCTGTGCTCACCTCTCAGAGCATTCTGATCAGTTGAAAAAAAGAAGGAATACATATTTTTTTATTAAAAATAAACCAGGGCTAAGCATAAAATGTTTCCATGTTTACATAAAATTAGTTGGTCAAGTTGTAATAAGTGTTTTAAGTTTACAGAAAATTAGAAAGCAATAAAATACTATTTTGGCAGTTTTTTTCTTAAATGCACATTGCACTAAATTGAGATTTTGCTGCTGTGATAGAGATGTGCTCTCTTCAGTCATAAGCTCTCTGCACATCAGCATTTTTAAGCTTGTTTGACAGGTGTGCACTTGTTTTACATTGTTGCAATTCTATAAATGCGTGTTTATAAAAGAAATTCATCATAAATTTTTAATGCATTTTCCCCCTTCATTTACCAAAATTGTGATATATTGTGGCTGGTTTTTATGTGATCTATCAATATATCGCAGAATCATTGATATCGTGATTGAAGCAGCAGTGCCCGGAACAGCAGAAAAATGCTTTTTTATGAACTTGGTGATAAAAAATACGCTTCTAATTTATACAATTAACAGTTGGTAAATACACTGCAAAAATGATTTTCTTTCTTATAGTTTTTGTGTGATTTTTAGTCCAAATATCTAAAAATTCTTAAACCAATAAGCATTTTCTAGAAGGATATTTAGTCAAAATAATGTAAATTTTTCATTAAAAAAGCTCAATAATCTGCCAATTAGGGTAAATAAAAATATTGTTTTAGGTTTTAAATAAGATTATTTTACTTATCCCATTGGCAGATTCATTTGTTTTACAAAAAAATTCACTTAATTTAGAATTTGTACATATTTAGTAATTTGATTGATATGCGAGTATGTCTAGAAAATGCTTCCATTTGATTTTAAATAGATGTTTTAAGTTATTTTAAACTACAAAATAAAATATGATTTTTTTTAGTATTAACATTTATAAATAATAATATTATCTTTATTGTCACTATGTTTGACTGTTTGGCAGCGTCTTGTGCCTGATTAATAATAAAAATAAGTATGTTATTGGCTACTTCCAGCTGCTTTTGTTTCTGCCAGCCCATATTAAGGTTTTGTGTCTAATTATTTAGATTTGTGGCAAGTGGTCATATAAAAAGTTGGATCAATAGGAAGTTGTTTCTGCAGAATAATAATTAGAATTGTCTTAAAACATATATTTTATGATGTAAGCAAAGCTACAGAGAATAAAATCGATAATGTGTGTTTTAAATTTATAGTTATCAATTATCAAGGATTGACGATAATTTGTCATATTGTTTGCACCAAGGGGGCCCCAAATAAAATCCTGCTTAGGGCCCCCTGAAGGCTTGGGCCGGCCCTGTTTGACTCACTAAATGGCGTCTGGAAAATTCTTCAGTGACTGGGGCTGCATGAATTCCCGGATGTTGGAAATAACACCACCAAGTGTTGAAAAGATAACTCCTTGATTTCGCACTGAATAAAATCAATTCTAACTCTAATTATATTCATTTATCAAAATCTAACTCTTTAACGTCAACACTTTACTCTGAAATGCTTCAACACCGAGAATTTAACTCTGATGAATTTGCTGTGTAGCTCAAGGTTGTAAGTTTCTTGTGTGTTTTTTTCTCATCAAAACTTAAATGTGTTGTACAGTTTTTTTTTTTTTTTAGTTCTTGGTTAATTTACTTTTTTTGTAATCTCTCTCTCTCTCTCTCTCTCTCTCTCTCTCTATATATATATATATATATATATTTATATCTGTATATATATATCTCTCTCTATATACATATATCTCTCTCTATATCTCTCTCTATATATCTATCTATCTATCTATCTATCTATCTATCTATCTATCTATCTATCTATCTATCTATCTATCTATCTATCTATCTATCTATCTATCTATCTATCTATCTATCTATCTATCTATCTATCTATCTATCTATCTATCTATCTATATATAGGGGGCTATTCCATAAACCAAGCTTACAGAAAAAGCCAGGCTTATTTTGGTAAGTCAGGTTTATTAATGGCGGATTCGGTTTCATAAATCAAATTTACGATAGTTCAAACTTAGTTACCCTGCGGCAACTTATGCTGGGAAACTAGCCTGGTCCAGGGCAGGCTAACTCCAAGGCTAAGCCTTAAGTTCAAGCTTAATCAAAGTAATGTTAACATTCACCTGCCATAATTTGATGCCATTTAAATTCACTTAACCTCTTAATAATGATTAAAACTGTATAGTCACTTAATAGCTATATATATATATATATATATATATATATATATATATATATATATATATATATATATATATATATATATATATATTTTTTTTTTTTTTTTTTTTTTTTTTTTTTACTTTGCATTGGTACTGAATACTATATGCACAAATATATTATTGTAAAGCATCCTTTAGAAAATATTCATTTAAAGAGAAATCTGTGAGGGGTGTTCTTAGCTCTCTCTCTCTATCTCTCTCTCTCTCTCTCTCATATATATTTTTTATTTCAGGTCATGTTTTTGACCAAGAGTTTAATCATTTAATTTTCATTTTAATTTACTAAATTTACTAGACTTTTTGTGATAACTAAAGTACATCTCTTAAAAAATCAGCTAAATTTTTTTCTCATAAATTTCCAGATGATTTGCATTTATTTGTTAACAGCCTAGTGTGAAAATCTGATTTACAATGTTTCAACATTATGTCCTGCTTACCTCTAATGTTTTCGTTGCTAGTTATGCTTAATAAATTATATATTAAAATTCCAATTAATCCTATAACTTAACTAAAATAGTCAACCTATCTTATGTAAATGTATTTTGAGGATGAAATACAGACACTCATGTTACGCACAGTCTGCCCTACTATATATAGGTTATTCTCCACCACAGATTAGATGAACAGAGTGCATCAAATTCAGTTTCTCAGAGTTTTACTTGCATTTTGTATAATAAAAAAAAGATGCAATATAAACAATTGATGATCGAGGCTGTGTCAGTCATGGTTCCGTATTAAAATATTATTTCACACAAAAAGATGAACTTCTCCTTTAAGCAATTGATAACCACTCACTGACCATTTTTGCCTTTGAGACACTGATGTGGTCACTCCGTCATATCGTGCCACGCGCAGACGAGTGACTGCCGCTTTCCTCACGCGTTGTGAGCGCGCCGCTGACGTCACCGTGGGAGTGTGCCATCGGGAGAAATTAACGGACATCAGCACTATTCTCTCTCAGCGCTCACGTAAGTTGTTTCCGCAAAACGCACTTGCTTTCGCCTTCTGTATAATCACAGCGTTAACGACAAGCCACCGCCTATATGTTGTAGGCTGGGTTGTGGGGCCGGGCACAGTTGGCCAGTTTGTCGGCTGAACTATTAGCGAGCTAGTCGGTTTTAGCCTGTGTTGGCTGATGACGTTAGCAGCCTAGCCGCGCGAGCACGCCGCGAGATCAGGTGCAGCAGGTCAGACAGACAGAACCAACCATAAACTAACCTTATATTTACACCAAAACATCATCTCACCGCTAACCGCTCCAAAATACACAGATTTAGCGTGCTCAGTGCATTCTTAAATGTATAAATACACTACACATATAGTAAACAGTGCAGAATGTTAATACAAAAATAACACCGTAGTAGGCTACATTACA